>NC_054740.1:27037635-27207635 GCF_018143015.1 Lytechinus variegatus
CGAAACAAAAACCCGAAATATATTGAAGAGTGTGCAATTAATTTCATTTGGGTATTTCCCCGCTGTTGCTTACAGAGGTATAATAGAGGAAATGACGATCTGTAATGATAATGGAATATATCATCTAGATTGAATTAAAATGCGTTGAATTGAAATACCCTTCCGTTCAATTTCAATCGATTTTCAGTAGTCAAGAAACAGGTGGTTTAACACTATTTTTTACATTGATTGCCTAGCTTCTACAGAAACAAAGACGGCACCAGAGACGTAGGGGCCATCGCCCCCCCCCCCCCCCCGCCATGATTTTCAATTAGTTGATAAAATTAATAACGAAAAGGGAGGAGAAATGAGGGGATGATAAAAGAAAAAGGATAAAAAGAAAATTCTGAACAGTGGACTATCAATTGAGAGAAATTGTGAGGGTACCAATATGTCGAAGTATATCAAATATCTAGATCTCCACAGCAATGCATAATTTGATAGAAAGTCGTGTTACTCTTGTTGTTTTGTCTACGTGGTAGAACAAGACTACTTGCCGTTGAGCCGAAGGTGGGGCTGATCATGCAAAAAAGAAAATCCCCATCATAACGGTAATTTTTACGTTTTTGTACGCTATTTCGGAAAAAAGTGGGGGCTGAAGCCACCCAGATCCCCCGCTCATGTTAACAGCCATTTCCTGCCCCTATCGTTACCTAATCGCAGGTGCTAACTGAGAAACAAGATAATGACCAACTATATGGAAAGGACCTCTGGCATGAAGGTTTGAAAAATACCATTATTGGTGTGCTTACGAAGAAACATCATTTTGATTACACGATTGTTAGCGCTAATGAAGCATGGGATGTCGCGTAGACTCTCACAAACAAACATTCCAATGCCATGTCCTGATAAAATGTAGTTGAAAAGTTATCAACGATTCCGAATAGCTAGATACGTAACATAATTATCATGACGTAGCAAGAGAAAGGTTGTGCCTGTAGGCCTTATTGCTGAACTCATTTGTCAATTCATAGCTATGAGGTTGGTCAAGATAATCATGTTATACCGAAGTTTTTACCTGACTGCTATGAAAGCACGAATGCCTGTGAGCAAGCAACCAGAAACCAACGGCTTAAAGGTATTGTTTAACTTTGTGAGCAGCCGATTTAAAAAATTCTCAAACCAAGATGAAACATGTGTACAAGTGCATGTATTAGAACTAAAAAACCCTGAAAACAACCATTATTGAGAATGAAAAGCTAAAACTACAAGGCAAACCCTGATTTTGTAAATAGGCGTCTTATAGACGCCTAAATAGTACACATAACTGTATGGGATGAAAATAAGATGGTGTTTCCGGTCACTTTATATTTCAATTTTTGAAGCACTAAATAATGATTTTCGACCGCAATTTTTTCAGGGCTTCATTTTTGTAACATATCACAGACACAGGTGACAAATGTGACCTTCTAGCTCAGATTTTTTAAAAGTCAAACCAATGTTAAACAATTACTTTAAGGTCCTCTCCGCCGAGGGACCTGGTAATGAGGATAACGCACCACTTGGGAATCGAACCCGGGTCACCGGAATCCGAAACCCCGCTCTACCGACTGAGCTATCGTCGACCAGTTATAGTGACGACAAGACGCGTCGTCTTGACGTCGTGTAGAAATTTGACTTTATGAAAAAGTCATGAAAAAATTTTCGTTTCTTTTCTTTTTTAAGTTTAACCTTGGGCCTATATCGGGTCCATGGTTTAACCCACTAAAATCCATACAGGTTTTATATATCAGCAAGTTTGCGATATCATTTTTTTTTATTGCAAGAGGCGGTACGAGTTTTCTTTTCCTATTTCATCACGAGTCCATGCACTGCGCTATAATAAATACCGCGTGTCGGTCAGTATGACCAAGGAGATATCACCTCTATCTCCTTGCATGAACATTCAATTTTTCGTTTCGTATGCAAATTGCATAGTGTTGATATACAGGCCCCACTTTTCCGATGCGGGATGAGGCGTCGTTCATAGTAACATCGTTTCCTAGTGTTATTACGTTTTCTAATTATCGTAACTGTTGAAAATATACGATCATATTTTATGAAACTCGTGTGATGAAACCTTTGGGAGAGCATTGTCAGATGACACAAATCACATTATACGAGTCACAAGGAACTAAGTCGAAATCAAGGGTAATTTGATGTCAAAGAAACTATTTTTTATTTAAAAAAAATGAAAACTAAGCTTTGATATTTGAAAATAAATGTATTTATCTTATTGGTATTCATAGTATTTGGCACTTGTATATGAACACTTTCATTATCATCAAACCAATTATGTGAATAGAAGTTCTGGTCAATGGATTAATGACTAATGTCATCTCAGGTTTTAAAACTGTATGGAAATTGATACCTCCTCTTAATTTAAAAGTAATTCATTCAATAAATCCATTTTTGGAAATACGTGCATTCCATCACATTAATCCTGAGACATGTATTAAATGAAAATATTTATGTGCAAATATCTCTTACAAGTATTGTGTTGTTACATGAACATTTCATATTCAAAAGATAAATAGAAAATGTGTGGAATCCTTGAATTATCAATATCATATATTGCTGATAATGCAGATGTTTGATTTGTATTGAAGCTATATGATGACAATCTTTCTTCAAGTTCTTTTGAAAGTTGGAAACGTAATTTTAAAGGACAGGTCCACCCCAACAAAAACTTGATTTGAATAAACAGAGAAAAATTCAACAAGCATAACACTGAAAATTTCATCAAAATCGGATGTAAAATAAGAAAGTTATGACATTTTCAAAATTTCGCTTCATTTCACAAAACAGTTATATGAACGAGCCAGCTACATCCAAATGAGAGAGTCGATGATGTCATTCGCTCACTATTTCCTTTGTTGTTTATTGTTTGAAATATGACATTTTGTGATTTTCTCGTCAGTTTCATGTGAAATGAAGTTTCATTCCTCCCTGAACACGTGGAATTCCATTATTTTTTTTAACATTTTGTGCTTCAGGCAAGGAGGTCCTAATCGTCAAATTCGTAAAAATTGAAATATTGTATAATTCAGACAATAAAAACAAAAGAAATAGTGAGTGAGTGACATCATCAACTCTCTCATTTGGATGTAACTGGCTCGTTCATATAACTATTTTGTTAAAAGTAAGCGAAACTTTGAAATGTTATAACTTTCTTACTTTACATCCGATTTTGATGAAATCTTCAGCATTGTGCTTGTCTGATTTTTCTCTATTGATTCAAATCAACATTTTTCTGAGGTGGACTTGACCTTTAATTTAGTAGTAGATCATTTTTTGGTTGGAATTATATTTTTATGACAGTTTTTTATCATGCCAAGTACAGAAATCGATATATTATGTTTGTTATGTTATGAAAAATGTATTAAACGAATATCATTGCATAAGAAAACAATAAATTAAATCACGTCAAATGGTTTCAGATGAAGAGGCACATTAATTTGGAATATATATATATATTATGTGGAATATCCATCGATTTTTTCATCACTTGCATATCTATGAACATTTTATCATAGTCTTTACAGTTTGCTGACAAATAAAAAATATAGAGAAAGAGAAAAGTAGGAGAGACGAGAAATGGAATTGACGGATAGAAATAAAGAAGGAGAATGACTGGAAGATGTGAGTAGATGTCTCATCTAGAATGATCCCATGTTTGTAATGGTTAGAATGTGATCACAGTGTATTCACACAGTGGACAATGTGAAAATATTATTCACACTGTTAAAATGCTGAAATTCAACTGTGTAAAAGGTATTTTCACACTGTGGACACCTCGCCAGTGTGAGTATTCGCAGCGTGATCACATGGTCCACTGTGTGAATATGTGATTCACAGTGTAGAAAGGCGCTAATTCAACAGTGTGAATGTGATTTCACATTGTGTTTCACACTGTGAACACACGCAGACACACACTGTGAACACACCGTGACACACACTGTGACACACACTGTGGCGCACTGTGAACACACACTGTGACACACACTGTGAACACACACTGTGAACACACACTGTGACACACACTGTGAACACACACTGTGACACACACTGTGGCACACTGTGAACACACACTGTGACACACACTGTGAACACACATTGTGACACTCACTGTGACACACACTGTGAACACAGTGTGACACTCACTTTGACACACACTGTGAACACACACTGTGACACTCACTTTGACACACACTGTGCCACTCACTCTGACACACACTGTGAACACACTGTGACACTCACTTTGACACACACTGTGAACATACTGTGAAAACACACTGTGACACTCACTGTGAAGACACCGTGATACACACTGTGACACACTCTGTGAACACACCGGGACACACATTGTGAACACATTGTGACACACACTGTGAACACACAATGTGACACACACTGCGACACACACTGTGGCACACTGTGTTCTTATCAGTAGGGGGAATGGAGAAAGGTAGGAGCCAAGGGTAGGAGTTGTCAGAGAATTTTGTCATTCCTCCCGACCTGCAGGCTACAGGGAAAGGGGCAGGAAGACCACAGGGGGTCATGGTGTGACTGCCGACCCCCTAAAGATTTTGAAATAGTGAGGGAGGGGAGAAAAAGAAAATAAGTGGGATTTATCTTTTGAAAGCGAAGTATTTAAAATGGTCATGGATGTTCAATACCCCTGTCATTCATTGAGAAAAATGACATCATCATTAGGTCGGCTGTTTGCCGCCTCTGTTCTTCAATCTTCTTAATATTATCAGTTTCAAACACTGCCTTCTTAAGCGATGCAGCCGTGTAAGGTAATACATTCAATATCACTATACTAGTATTCAACATTCAGTAATCTTTGTTTTCATTTTTGTTCCGATAAGAATCGAGATCTCATTTATCAATAGGACAGGTTTTTAACAATTATTCATATTGTCCTCCGTGAGAATTTTCAAAGGGTTTATCGATCTATAAAGGGGGTGACTATAGGGAGATGAACATTCGAAAGGGGGTCTAATGTTGTTGCTTGTTGTTGGTTGCAAAAATATATATATATATTCACCAACATAATAATGTCGGTTTCATATACGCTGTCACCCATTGGAAATTACTTTCTTGGCGATATTTATCAACATTTTATTGCACTCAACCCTGGTGAGGTAAATGGCTATCTTCAGAAATAAATTTCTGAAATAACGTGATGTGCACTAGTAAGGAACTGATTGTCATTATTACTATATTATTATCACTACTTCTACTACTACTACTACTACTACTACTACTACTACTACTACTACTACTTCTACTGCTTCTACTACTACTATTACTATACTACTAGTACTATTATTATTAGTAGTAGTATTATTAGTATTATTATCATCGTCATTTAGGAATTGGTGGATTTCTCATTTGGCGTTGGGAAAATACCATGGATCATAACTGCATGTATTTTTCAACATGAATCCCCAACCGGTTTCGAGCGCTGGCATGCCCATACAGATAAATGCACATCCATATGGAGTATCCCCGAGGGAGTATCCCGGCAATAATCATGAGAAGATAACTAGAGACTTTGTTATAGTACCTTGATAAGAATGCATTTGAGGAAAGGTTATACGCTTACAATTTCTTCATTAGCCTACATTTCATGTTCACACACAAATCGATGATTGTTAATCAATGTTGGACAAATGTGACCAAAGAAATCGATACATATATATCGAGCACATGAAGCAACCATACTAGAAAATTGTAGAGTGATGGATGGAGAGAGACAGAGACGGAGGGAGAGAGGAAATAAGAATACGAGGAGAGGGAGAAGGGGGAGAGATGGTAAATAAGAAAAAAGGGTATGGAGGCTAGGCGACTTCAAGTAATTTTCTTAATTTAAAAATGACATTTCATCATTACTGCTCTTGCTGAACTCAATCTGGATGCAGCATTCCCAAATTTAAATGAAATAAACCTCGCAAGTATTACCTTTTCAAATGTGCAATTTTCCACTATTTGGAGAGCAAGAAAATCAAATATAAGGTTAACCTAGTTCACATAAATTTACTATGGCAACAACCAATTTTTATTTTCGTTCTGGCGCTAGCAGAAAACCCGCTTATATATACTCACGCAGACGATCTGTAATCACGTGCAGTAACATTTTATTACAATTTCTGATTTGAGCGGGAAAAGATTGATGGGTTTGGCCACCGAATCCCGAATGCATCGATCGATCGGAACTCGATATAATAAAGGTCTTACACAATGATTGACATTTTGCTTATGTTATATTGTTACATTAAATTTGAAGGTATAAATAACAATATTTTAGCCTTGACTGTCTAAGATCGTCAAAATGGGCGAAGCTTATCAAATCCGAAAACTCTCGAGGTAGTAGAATATATACATAAATTAATAATGATATTTTTAGCGATATAGGACTAAATGACATTTTTCATTTTCATTTCAAATAAACATTTTATTTTCCTCCATTTTACAAATTTCTTCATTTTTTCAATCAATGTCTTTTACTGAGCATTTTACAAATTCTTAATACATTGAGTTGAAATGGATAAGCCCTTTAAAGCCCGTCATGGCATCCAAATACCGGTAACTACTCCATATAACAAAACGAAAATAATATTAGAAATACCGGGTCAATCATGTGCCATGTAGGCAAGGGAATGCACCCTAACTACCCCCCCCCCCTCTAATTTTGTACGATACCCTATGAGAAAAAGAGAGCTGTCTGCCCCCCTCCCAGTAGCGGACCGTGACCCGGAGTAGACAAAGCATTGGGGGGCACTGCATTGTTCGTGAACAATGCTGTGCCCCCCCCCCCAATGCTTTGTCTACTCGGGGTCACGGTCCGCCACTGCCCCCTCCCTCCCCCTCCCGATGAACAAAAAAATCTTACGAAATGCATCAAATGCCCTAAGGAAAACTCTAACTAAAATAGTGCTTTAACATTATCTGAAACGGTGTTAATCACTCCGGGGGCAAGAGAATAAACTGCCCCAACCCAACTGGTTAAAATAAAAAGACAAGAAATGTAAGTAACATCTTATCTTGCCCCCCCCCCTCCATGGGCGGCGGAGCAGTGGATTGTCCTCAGTTGTTCATGGGTGGGGGGAGCTTGTTGTGTCCCTCCCAAAAATGCAACAGATAATCCTCCGCTCCTCCTCCATGATGCAACCCCACCCCCCGCAGCGTCCCCAAACAAATGTTTCCATTCAAGGTAGTATAACATGTACGGTTTTATATAGAACAAACGGGGAATAGGACCCTACGGGAAATGAGAACAAGACCCTATTTTAGCACATAATACCGGTTATATACGTGTTTTCGTCGGGCGCTGACTGTGGGATTTAATAATAGACCTAAATTGGGATAATTGATTCGTAATTTTCCGCTTTTTGATAAAAAAGTTATATATATCATAAAAGGAGTGGTATTAAAAGGTATTCTGTACTTCTGGAGCGTTGTGGCCCAGTGGATTAGTCTCCGGACTCTGAAACAGAGGGTCGCGGGTTCGAAACCCAACCATGGCGTAATTTCCTTCAGCAAAAAATTGATCCACAATGTGCTGCACTCAACCCAGGTGAGGTAAATGGGTACCTGGCAGGAATTTATTCCTTGAAACGCAGCGCGCGTAACCTAGCTGCACTGCTAAAAAGCCAGTGTAATTATGCTGCATATACTGTAGAGCGCTTAGAGACTTCTGACAAAGTATTAAGCGCTATATAAGCAAGTATAATTATTCTGATAAAAGTGCTTTCAGTCACTCAATCAATCACCAGTCCTGATCACGTGACAGGAGCTAAAAACGATTCCTGTCGAATTATTCATCATTAAGACAAATACCTGCACCATTATACGCGAATCCTCTCAATTATTAAGGTATGCACTCCTATACTCCACGTCAATAAATATATAGCAGGACAATCTAAATAGATTCTCATTTATTTCCGGTGTATCAATTTCCATAGTCGTACACAACTTACATACACACAACCCTCTGTTGCTTACATACACACAACGTACAATCCTGTTGCTCATCATGCACACACACACAACCCCACACACACCCACACAAACGTCCCTCCCTCTCTCCCTCTCTCTATATACTCTCTTTATTTTTCTATTTATTTTTCTGTTTATGGTAACTCCCATAGGAACTCGGCAGGACAGCGTTTTGCTGGTAGATGCCAAGCTGGTATATAACCAATTACCTAGGAAACATGTTACGTCTAGCAGTCTATAGGTTAATAAATCATTGTGGCTGACCTTATAGACAGATATTACTCCCTGGCCTTTTTTTTATCAAAGTGGAGACAATAGAAGGGTGGGGATTCAAACTCACAACCTTGCGATTATGAGTCCAATGCTCTAACCACTGGACCACATGGCCCGTGTGGTCCAGATTTACAATGTTAACAAGCAACATTTTCAATGCTTTTTTTTAATATCAACAGCAAAACTAAAGCTGAATCTCAAAATACTGCATATACATTATTGTAGGCGTATAACTGACGTATGTATATAGCGTATGAATGTCAATCAATAAATCATCCCATAGGGCCCCCTATAAAGGGGTAATACACACAAAATTAAACACACACCCTCACCAGCCAAAACACAATGCCCACCCTCACACACATAAACCCACACATCCTGCACTGTAAAAAATGTGGTGTTGAAACTGACACCACACCCTGAGGTGTTAAAATAACACCCTAGAGATTGGACATAACACAAAAGAGTGTAAATGTAACAACCATAGGTGTTGTAATAACACCTATAGGTGTAAAACTAACATCACCAATTTAACACCGGTGTAAAATAACTGGTGTGGTCCTCTATGTACACCAGTTAACACCACATTTTTTTGCTGTGTGGCAATGTACTTTATTTCCGTCCTCCCACATCCATTCACGCTCTCATGCTCAAACACCCACATCCACGCAAACAGACCATGGATCCTTATATCCATACGCCTTTTCCAAAATAGGGAGTTTTCGCTTCGAGACGTACGGATGATTAAAAAACACAGAAAATGTATTGAAAATGCACTTCAGATGACAAAGAACGGCTGGAAGGTCTTTGTCGAAAATTGGTGAATCGGAACAGCTGTTTCATCCTAACTTTCGGAGCTGACCAAAAATTGCAAGTATGTGGTTTGTCCAGAGTCAAGGACTAAACTACCTTGATTCACCGATTGTCGACAAAGCCTTCTTGGTTGTTCTTTGTCTTGAAGTGCATTTGGCAATACATTTTCTCTGTTCTTGAATCATCCATAGGCCTCCGTCGCGACGCGTTGAAGTGCGAAAACTCCCTATTGAGTGTAATACGGATATTCATATATTTGCCTGACTGATTGAGCGATTGGTACTTGCACCTCATTCATACCCCCTTCCTCCCCTCACCTTCCCCTCCCACAAAAGCTATCATTAATAGGTATGCACCATGCTCATTCATTTTAAAGACGCTAATGAAGTAATTGCTTCGATCATATAGAGTAGCTAGCTGAAATTTGTATTTGGTCACGTTTTGCCACCCTAAATAATATATCAAAGTATCCTATCGTCATGATTATAATGTGAAATGATATACACTTCCCCTTGTTAATAAAGATGATACTATCTTTCCTGATTTTTGGAAATTTTGACATCCTTTCACCGTACATCGTCGGATTTTGAAGAATAAAAAACACATTTCAGTGCTTCTATAGACGAGCATCATGGCAGTGTCACCCCCCCCCCCTCCCGTTCGTGACAGACATTCGAAATGACGTTACCCCTAGAGCTGAGCAAATACGGTGTTCGTGCTTACATAAGAAAGCTGATGAAACACGCGGCTGGCTGTTGCCTACATTAGGGTATAGACCCTAGCCTAGCTACAAGAAAAGAATCAGGTAAACTTTGATAAAAAAAATCATCGGATTTTTTTCTTCTGTTTTCGTACATTTGACACACTTAGTTTTATCATAATTGTTGTGTCAAGACGAGAGAGCAAATAGACTTATGATTCGCAATTTTCGTCTATTGCTATAGATTTATTCTGTCCCATTCGCGCGGAATAATGCTAATATTCAAGCTAAAATTTGCGGATGTGCATATACTTGACGATAATTATGATGATAAGATTTTTTCGCACCATGTCGACTTAATATGTCGAAATGATGAGAGTATTGCCCAGTCCAACTGCGAATCGACAGTTCGACATGTCGAGATACTGTCCTCCTGCCAAGTCGACCTATTAACTGACATGTCGACATGATGCGATGTATGTGTTATCCTGCATGGAAAGTCGACTGATAAAAATTTATATGTCGTCACATCGAGTATATACGTTATCGTTTTCTACTACCTATCTCGCCATGACGGCGTATAACTTTTACAAGTCAATTTGGTATATCTATATCTCGTCACGTCGACATGAAACTATAAGTTCTCTTGGCAAGACAACGTAACTCACACTACAAGGCTTCCGTTTAAAAAAATAATTCTTGAATTCTTGAATTTCAACAATAATTTAGACATACAATAAGAACCTGTATTAGAATTTTAGACAAAGAATAAATGCTTGGCCGTGAATTAAAATAAGAGAATGTATGAAGTATTCGATATATGTCATTTTCACCAAATTTTGCACAGAGTTACTTTAGCAGCAGTATATTTTCAACTATGTAAATTTTTATGTGCTTGATTTTTTTTGCTATTGAGCTTTGTAGTTCACCCAATAGGCAGTTCTCTAAAACTGCACATTCAAAAGAATTGGGCATTTTCAGACCCCACGAGATCATTAAGTTGAGGTTAAACCTTTATTACTAAGTCAAAGTGGAAAATTCATTCATATTTTCATTCATCTGCCCGTTAAAGGCTAGCAGCACATTCATTTTTTTTTTCAAATGATGTGAAAGATGATAATGACATCATCTCAAAAAGTTGAAATTTCTATAACAAATCTGAGAAGTTATAATAAATACTGCACTTTATTCAAAATCCATGCCATTTTCACCAAAATTCGCATGCATATAGAGGAAGGTGTATTTAAGCGGAGTAAACGCTTAAAAAAATAGGGGTTCATGTGCTTGTTTTCGAATTTTCGAGACTGGAGCCAATGTAGCAGCCTGGAGCAAACGTGTCGCCTTCCATTCTTACCTCCATCCTTGCATGTTCGATATTTAAACCTATATCTTGAGTTAGGTGTATCGATCATTCCGCGTATTTGGGTTAGTAGGTCGACAGTTAGGTCGCCGACATTAATAATGATTAATCTTTTTTCACATAGTCAGTTGTCATTGTAATTAGCATGGAAGATACCACAGGGGGGGGTATAGGAGCCCCTGCATGGGGTAGGGGTGACTGCCCCCCCCTGTGAATAGTTGATTAAAAGAAAAAAAAGTGAGCGAAAAGGGAAGAAAGAAGTCCTTCACATTTTATTTGCTTTTTTTTATTCTCATGCATACATGATGCATTTTTTTCTTGCTTGTCAAATTTAAAATGAGTATAAAATAAGTATAAAGTTTTTATATTGGTGTGAGCGATGGAGCGAAGCAACCGAGTCGGTTCTGGTCTTTACGATGCTGTCTGTATAGTGAGATTGAAATAGAAACATTTAAAGCTCATTTTGGGTATGAAAAAATTAGGTCCTTGGCGGCGGAAGCCAAAAATTTTAGGAGGGGACAACCCAAGCAAAAAATGTGAAAGCAAAAAAAAAAAAAAGGTTCTCAACCTAAAAATTATACGGGGGACGCGTAGGAAAATTAATTGACAAGCAAAAAAAAAAAAAAAAAAAAAAAAAAAAAAAAAAAAAAAGGTCATCAACTACAAATTTAGGGGGGGACCGTCCCCCCCTCCTCAAATTTAGGGGGGGGACACGTCCCCCCGTCCCCCCCGCTTCCGCCGCCTATGGTCCTTGCCCTCAAGAAGGAGACCCCCCTCCCCCCGATGCAAAAGACCATACATGTAAAAATAAATACTCGTAATTTTTTTCTTCAAATTGTTGTATTTTCATTTCCAAACATGACGAAATAAAATGGTTATAATTACAATACATTTGCAAATAAAATTTATGCAAACAATACAAATTGAGATAAGTAAAGTTCATGAAAGTTCATCTGCTTTTGCAAAAGAAAGCACTTCGTATTATTTATAGTACATCTTTCCGTTCTCATACGGACCCACTTTTTCTAGAAAGTAACTTGTTGAAAGTTAAAGACCTGTATTTACTACAGTTAGGACACTTCATGTATAATATAATAATAATGCACTTCCCCATATTTTTGATGCCATGTTCCCTAAAAATCTATTTTATCATAACTACCCCACGAGACACTCTGACGAACTTCACATTCCACTTTACAGAACTTTACTGGCCCAAAATACATTGATTCAACGGTCTTAAATTCTGGAACTCACTAGTTAATAATGTTAAAGACATGCAGTGTCTCCTTAAATTCATTCAAACGTAAACTCAAACTTATCCTGCTTAATTCCTATAATTCTTCGCGACGGAACTAACACTTCATTATCTTGATTGTAATCCTTACATTTTTCACTTTTATTGTTTTATCTTTTTTCATCTGATTTTGTCCAGTTATATCATCTTTTGTTATTTCACCAGATCAAGCTGTTTCGTGGTCAGCCCTTTCCCATTCTTAATTTTCCTCCTTTTTTAAAAATAGTTATCTTGTCTTGTACTGTCCTGTCTCTTGTTTTGTCTTGTCTTCTTTGTCTTGTCATCCCCTCTCTCTTTCTGTTTTTTTTTCTTCTGTCTTGCGCAACATATCCTTTACAATGGAGACCTCTTTGTGTGAAAAGCTTTGCATTTGTTCCGTAATTATGTTTGCATCAATATGATTTCTTTTGTTCTCTTTTTCTTTCCTGTAATACATACATGTACGCATAATAAGTCGACTATTATTTCTTCATTTCCAAGGGGGATCCACACTTTACAAGCTTTGCTTTTTAGTGGATCCCCCCTCATTTCCATTTATGCTTTATATTTGTTTTTTTTTTACGAAGTAAGAATGCCCTTCTGTAAAATTGTACTTGATTTGTATTACTTAATATTATGTTTTGAATGGAAATGAAATAAAAGAATTGAATTGAATTGATAGTTTTTTTTTAATAAGTTTTAAAAATACCAAAGCAAATTTTCCATTAACATTTCGCAAAAAATAGAGGAATACATTTTTTTTTGCAATTTGCGAAAATTGTCGTTACTATAAGAAATTAAGTTTAAAACTATTCCGGGTCAGAAAAAGATTGGTGTACTAGTAATATGATATATCTCATCACATTCTCAATACTTCACCAGTTCGATACTTAGCTTATAAGTTTACAGGAAGTATGGTAAGAAATTCAAACTTTCTGTTATGTGACGACTCTAAGACCCCTGACATTGAAAAAAAATATGTATCAATACTTCTGCAGGAAGGAAATCATTATGTTTGCCAACTTTACTTTTCTTTGAAGTATTATACGCCGGGTCGGTTTCATGTCCACATCTCTTCTCACTTAAAGGTCTACAAGAGCTCTCCAAAATTCTGCCTCATAATATAAGTACAGATTTCAACAGATTCAAATCTGGTGTTGAAACATATCCTTAATAAGAAACATAAATTATGTTTTAACCCTATAGCAAACAATTCTTTTACACGAGTAGAGACTATTTTATACGGTCAACTCTCTAGAAAATGCTTATTATTTTAAGTATTATTGCAAATTGATTTTTATTTCTATTTACAAGGGGCAGACCAGGAAACGGATGAAAATTCCAATTAATTGCCATACTTAAGGGAAAAGTCCACCCCAACAAAAGTTTATTTGAATAAACACAGAAAAATCAAACAAGTATAATACTACGAAAAAAAATCGGATGTAAAATAAGAAAGTTATGATAATTAATTTAATGAGTCGTTTATTTGTTATATGCACAATTCACTGATATGCAAATAAGAGAGTCAATTACATCACTCACTCACTAATTCTGTTGTGTTTATTGTTTGAAATGTGAATTTTAATTTTCTTCTGATCTTTATACATGTGAAACAAAGTTTTATTCCTCTGAACATGTGAAATATTCATTGTGATATGTTGCAGTTCAATCAAGAGGTCCTAAATGTCAAATATGTTAAAGAAATTACATATTGTATTACTCAGAAAAAACAAAAAAAGTGAGCGAGTGACGTAAAATAATAGGCCTAGACTAGCCTGCCCTAGATCGATGACGAGGAATTTAATTGAACCTCCCCCCCGGCCCCCCCCCCCCCCCCGTTTTTTCAGTGCGCGTTGCCAATACCATCATGATGTACCCATGCTGAGCCTTTATACGCGACGTCAGTTTCGACATTGGAATTTGACAACTCGAATATGACAGATTTAGACAATAAGTCAAGCGGTAGACTTGGAGTAGTGAGTGAAATAATTGGCCAAATAATTTAGCTATTAGTTTGAAGTAATAGCGCGCAAGTAACATCCAACTGAACTAAGTTGTTCGCGAGTATAGTCCCACACGTTTAATTTTTTGTGTGTACTAGCTAGGTGACCTAGATCTAGTCGTAGCTAGCACAGTACTACTAGTACTAGCAGGCTTATTGAGAAAAAGAACAAAGAAACCGCTCCAAAGCGTAGCATTTTCTTCCTATCTAGAAGAAAGAAATCTGTTCCAAAGCTTCGCATATTTTTCGTAATGCCGTTCTGGCCGCATTGATCCGCTACAATGAGCTGCAATTTGGGTGAAAAGCTAACCCAGGTCAGAGCTCACCGTGTATTTACCCATACTCAGTCACGAGACAAGGGTAGATTATGGTCAAAATATCTAGTGTGAAAACAGAAATTATGCACTTACCACGATTATATAGATGACGGTCTAACAAGTGGTAGACCGTAGAATCCTGACGTCGAGGCACAGACTGAAACCTCATACAAAAAACTGAAAAGTTCTCTCCTCCCCAGTCTCGATCGGCCATTTTTGTTGTGAATCATAACAAAATGGCCAATCGAGACTGGGGTAGAAGGAGGGAACGTTTCGGTTTTTTGAGGTAAATATTGGGCAAGTCTCTTCTGTCTTATGATATTTTTTCATTTTTTTTTATGAGCTCAGACCCTCGTGCATCCGCATGCGATGTTTTGAAATCGGCAGCAAATTATTAATACATGTAAGGAACTCCATGTTGGCTCTAGATCACCAATTTTGTCATGCAGAATATCAGAGCAAGTTCACAGGCTTGATGTTCAGGTACGTGTAGGTGGAGTGTATTGTAGCGTTGGTGAAGTGGAGTGGAGCCTTCACGAACATCGCTTGAGAAGTTGAGGTACAGGCGCCCGAGCAGCCAGGCTAGGTGCATGCATACATGCCCGTTCCATAGGGAACATACGCACTTACACGTAGGTGACCCGTTCCAAGGACCCCCCCCCCCCCCCCCCGTTTTCACAAGCATTAGTTCCGCAGCCCATTCCGAGGACCCTACTCTTTACAATAAAGCCCACTCCAAAGCCCCCTTTTTTTCTCTTGCCCGCGGCACATACCTACTACTACAACTTTTTTTGTTGAGTATCCCCCCCCCACTGGGCTAAAAAGTAGCCGACATTGGCCCTTATATAAATAAATTCTGCTACTGTCCCAATGTGGAAAAAAAATATATGTAGTTCTTACCTCTAAAAAATAGAAATTATTTCCGACCTTGCCACGAAAACAGACGATAATTTGTCCTTAACGTTCCTCTCTTTAATTTGAATATTGTATTCATTGCCAGGTCCAAACTGCTCAGACTACTGATAACTGGGACAAGAGCGATTGCGTAACATTTGTTATGCACAAAGAAGACCATACTCTTGGCAATGCTCTCAGATATATGATTATGAAAGAGTAAGTATTGCCTAACTTTAAAGATTAATGCTGGGTGTGGTACATGTACCTAGTGATTTCAAAATGAGTTTTAAAAGAATAAAAATAATTGACCACCCATGTGTCTGTATGTTTAAATGAAAGATATTTGCTAAGTTATAAAGAAATTGTGTAAAGAACTGATGATGGTGGCTATGATGTTGTTAATACTACTACTACTGGTTCTACTACTGCTGATAATAGTAATAATAATAGTAATAATGATATACTACTAATGATAATGTTAATAATAATAATTTATAAGCTCCAGTTCAACAAAATATACGTTTAAAAATCCATGTATTTAATTATTTGCTATTATTTATGCTCTATGAAAATTGCATCAAATATGTATCCGTCAATTGGTACATGTATTGACTGAGTATCATTTCCCCACCATTTTCCCCAAGCCCTGATGTAGAGTTCTGTGGTTACAGTGTACCCCATCCTACAGAGAATAGGATCAACTTCAGGATACAAACAAAAGGTTTGTCTCTAATATCACCTTTTTTTTCATTTATTATTTGATCTACATTTGTTTTATAAATAATTGAGCATTGTATTTCAAGTAAAAAATAATAATTCAAAAACATTCCTGGGCTACATTTTGAGCTCATCAGCCCAAATATGTTCTCTTGTACTACAATTTACTTTCGAGGAATTATCAGGGTTTTATTTTTCCAGTGTTTTGGAGGCTAATTAATCCTGCATCCCCCTTGTATTTTTCATGTTGTATTTTATTGTAAAATATTGATTTTGTGGTAAGATCCGAAAGATAAATATATAACTCTCATTTACCATTCTATTTCATCATTCTGATTGTCACAGGTAAAGCCTGTCTAAACTAAGTTGAACACTTACATGAACCTAAGATCATGAACTTTTCAGCCAATTTTATGCCTTAGAAGGGATATCACATGTATTACTAAAAATAGGAAAGGCTAATATGCAGATACTTTTACTGGGAACTTGATCAAAATAGATTTATACTAAAAAAAATCACAAAATTTTTCCGTTTTTATTTCATATCCTGAGCATGGTATATTTTATTGTGAGTTTTGCGGAATGATCCAGGAGCTAACCAAAGAAATATATGACATGCAGGTATTCCTGAGATACAGAAATGCTCAAATGATATTTTAGTGTTATTGGATATTTTCATTGTAAAAGCTTGCTAAAATGACTAAAAATTGCAGGTGCAATGAAAATGAGATCTGCTTCCCCTCCTTGCACTTTTTCTCAAAATTCACAAAGCCCTTAGTGTCAGTCTCTCGTACTTCTTGAAAAGTGAATGAACTACAGTACGTATCAAAAAAAAGTTTACACTTAGAAAAAGTCCTGTAAAATTATACATTTGTAATATCCTGAAGATTTTTCCACATTTAAACATTGGTACAGGTCCATTTAAGCAAATGACGATGTAACTGTCGAAAAATATTTCCGCTTGAGTGAGCACCACTTTTGAAAAGTTGGTGAAAAATGATTTGCGCAGAACTTTGAAATAGTTATACGAATAAAAGTAGACCTAAATCATGAAGAACACATAGAATTTAGCTAGTAAAATTGACTTGAAGATATCTTTTACCTTTTTAAACTTGTTTCCTTGCCAAAAACACTTCGAAGAGTGCATTGAGCCCCACCCCACTCCCCCACACACCGAGTCCATCATGACGATATTTGCTCTACACTGAGCTGTGATTTACATGAAATGGCTTAGGCTTGATTTTCGTTTTTGTTTATCATTGTCAAGCTTGTGAAAAGTGTGGAGAAACAAGTATTAAATGAAAAATGAAATGTAAATCCACTTCAAATGATAAAAACTTAGTGAAAAAATTCTGGAGATGTCTGATATAAAATTTTGTTCAGATCCAGTTATGTCCTTAGATCCAGCTTTCACACAAAGGGTAAAGGTTGTGCTTACTAAGTGTTGAAATTTCAATTTGGGTGGCAAAATTGTTACAAAATGCTTGAATGTGTCCGTTTTATTACAATTGACTAAAAGTGGAAGGGAAATGTATGAGAAATGTATCGCAGGGTAAGTTTGATTTCACCCTTTGTCCTCGACACAGCTTGAAAACGAGTATTTCTGCGCAAACAGATTTCTGCGAGCTTTACAAAAATGGACAGTGCTCACTCAAGTGCATTATTCTGTCAAAACTTTTACTTTCATTGGATAGATGAGACCCAAACCCAAGATTACATGTGAAAAAATTATCCACATGTTGTATAATTTTTAATTCCCAGGGCTTTTTCAAAGTGTAAACTTTTTTTGATACGCACTGTATATCAATACAGATGAAGCCTTAAAGGGATTGTAATGAATCCAACAAAATATAATTTAATTTCAAACAAATCTTAAATACATGTATGCAATGCCACATCCTTAAGTTCAACATTGAGATAGTGGAATTGTAGATATGATCTGCAATATAAAGTCTCTTTTGCCTGAAAAACGACATATATATACATATGTAGGAGGGAATAATGTATCAAGATTTTCACCCGATTTTGATGCATCTGACATTCCAATTTGATCAAGTAAAAGATCAGGGCAAGACTTGTCAGTGATAAAAGTCAATCTTCTTGAAATTATCTACATGTATACATGTCAGTTTCATACATTGACTGTCCTAATATAGATTGTAGGCTTTGTATTTCAGAGGCTTTTATTTGATGAATTCTCTTCTATGAAGTTTTTGTATTTGTTTGTAGGCCTTCAACATAAACTTTTGATATCTAAAATATTATTGCTCCATGTTTGTTGACCCAGTTGGAGGCTGAATAATATTGCTGTAACATGTTTTCTGTAGACTCCACACGTATGCAGTCTCTTACAGGTTAAAATGAAAGGCCATCACCCCCCCCCCCCTCCTCCCTTCAACTTTTCCCTCTTACTCTACATGTTAATATTGATCTTTTTTTCCTTCATGTTACCATTTTCATTAAAGGGGAATGAAACCTTTGGAACAAATAGGCTTGTGTGAAAACAGAAAAATCAAAGAAACAGATCAACGAAAGTTTGAGAAAAATCGGACAAATAGTGAGAAAGTTATGAGCATTTGAATATTGCAATCACTAATGCTATGGAGATCCTCACATTGGCAATGCGACAAGGATGTGTGATGTCACTGATGAACAACTTTCCCTTTGATGGACTATAAAATACCCTCAAAATGTCTCTTTTTGCTTTTTCTTATGATGATACAAACTCTTTATCCATGATGTATTCTTAAAAAATATGTATTACATGCCCTCATGTAGAAAGAACAGTATGATTTATGGATCGATGTGATAAAAGAGGCAATTCAAGTGAAATATATACTAAAGTAATGGGGAGAGTTGTTCACAAGTGACATCACACATCTTTGTCGCATTGCCAATTTGCTATCTCCATAGCATTAGTGATCGCAATATTCAAATGCTCATAACTTTCTCATCTTTTGTCCGATTTTTCTCAAATTTTCATTGATATGTTTCTTTGATTTTTCTGTTTGAACACAAGCTATCTTGTTCCAATGGTTTCATTCTCCTGTAAGTTATTTCTCGTAGTAATTTTGAAGAAAGATCTTTCTCTTGATGCCCATTGTTCCACTGACCCATTCATTTTTTTTTTCGGGGGGGGGATATATAGTATTATTTAATACTTTTTGTATGTTCTTAAGATAATATTTCTTTGCAGAGTCCTGGGGGAGTTTTATTCTTCAGTTACTGCTGTTGATTACTGTTGGTAACTACATGTATATATATTTATTTTGATTTTCCATGTAGGACCACCAGCTGGTGATGTCTTTGGAAAGGGATTAGCCAATCTCTCAGAAGTATGTGATCACATTCAACAAACATTCGAAGTGAGTCAAAGGAACAAAATAAATAGTTTGTATGAGCACCAAGTATAGTTGCTTTAGCAGGGAAGGCTTCTAAAAAAAAACGAAGTAAAACAGATAGCATGGAAAACAAATTAAAGTCTTGGGTGGTATTCTGATATCAGTGATTTTGTTATAAACTTGGAGCACTTTTAGGGAGTGCCAGTTACTGTATAATTTTTCAAGTTTGAATTATTTTAAGCTGGCAGTGAAAAATTGCTCCAAATTTTGATTGTGTTATGAATATAATAATGTACCTGATTGAATTATTAAGAGTCCCTGCCTGGCTACTGTCTATGCACCATTTGCTTTGTGTAGCTTGTTTGTTTTTATGTCTTATACCCTTTCATAAACCCATCCTCCAATTATCCGCCTAAAAGTAATGCGATTAATTCAATAAAAATTGCATTCACAAACTCCGAAAATAATCCACACTTTTTTTTACAAGCGTCTGACCTGAAAAAGGCGGATAATTGTCATGGCAACTGCACACTCCCCCTCCGATTGGGTTACGTTGGAAATGGGTGACCTTATAACCGCACCATTGGCAATTATCCGCATTACTTTGCAATGCGTTCATAAAGTCAAAATTTGGTCCCGATGCTGCTATTATGCGGATAATTGCAGGATCGAAATAATGCGGATAACTCTGGTCCTGCTCCGATTTTACGACCAGATTATGCGGATAATATCCGCATAATTGGGTTTATGAAAGGGGTATAAGAGGTCATTTGCTCCTTTTGGACTGTGGGATGGTGGGTGGAGTAAAAGATGGTTCAGACTTTATTTTGAATGTACTTAGCACTTTTTGCCAGAGGATACAAAACACAACTATTATGACTCAGGCTCCAGCTCAAATTGCTTTAGCTCATTCTTATTTATTTTTAATGTTGGTTTCTTACAGGACAGCATAAAACAGTTCAAAGATGAAGGAATGGAGAGTCAATGACCCAGGACCAAAATGTAGCATGATATATGGAGAGAAGTGGACTTGTACATGGAACACCTTTTATTCATTCCTGGGGGTGTTTGCGGATGGCTGTGCATGGAGGTAGTGATGATACTGACTTTTTGCTTTTGTTAGCCGGTTGCTAAGAAAGCATGAATGCTTGTAAGCAAGCAACCAGAAGACTGAAGGCTTGAGGTCCTCTCCGAAGGACCTGGCAATGAGGAAATGCCTTGCCGAAGGGCACTACCGCACCAATTGGGAATCAACATTGGGTCACCGGAATCCAAAACCCTCACTTTACAGACTAAGCTGTCTCATCTTCTTAGGCAACTTGTCAACAGAATGTGCCCAGTCTTTTCGTAGGAATCATGTATGTCTTTTTGTAGGCACTGTATGTTTTCTGCGTTTTAAAACAAATTACATGCTTCAACAAATAAGTGAAGAAACTTTATTTCCATCTGGACTTTTTTTAGTGATCCATTATCAGATATACATGTATATAAATATCAGTAATCTGGGGCCCATTGCAGAAAGAGTTGCGATCAAACGCAACTAAAAAAATCTTGCGCAACCTTATTTTCATCCAATGAAGCACCCATATTGGGGACTTGCGTTTAAATGCAACTCTTTCTGCAACAGGCCCCTGAACACATTTCAATTTAAAAAATATTGCCAAGCAATTATGATGTGTACCTATTTTTTTGTTAAGGGTTTAATACTGGTATGCATCTTTGTGTTGTGACCAATCAAAAATGGTGACGATGGTGGGGATGATGATGATGATGGTGATGATGGTGATAATGATGGTGATGATGATGGTGGTGGTGATGATGGTGATGATGATGGTGATGATGGTGATGATGATGGTGATGATGGTGATAGTGATGATGATGGTGGTGGTGATGATGATGGTGGTGATGATGGTGATGATGATGGTGATGATGGTGGTGGTGATGATGATGGTGATGATGATGATGGTGGTGATGATGGTGATGATGATGATGGTGGTGGTGATGATGATGGTGATGATGATGATGGTGGTGATGATGGTGATGATGATGATGATGATGATGGTGATGATGATGGTGGTGATGATGATGGTGGTGATGATGGTGATGATGATGGTGTTGGTGATGATGATGGTGATGATGATGATGATGATGGTGGTGGTGATGATGATGGTGGTGATGATGAGGATGATGATGATGATGGGGATGGTGATGATGATGGTGATGATGGTGACGATTATGATGATGGGGATGGTGCGGTGGTGAAGGTGATAGTGATGATGATGCAGGGGTGTGAGAGTTCAGCTATTTAGCTGATTTCAGCTATATTTGTTCTTAATTGTTGGCTTATTTCAGCATTCTTTTTTTTGTCTGTACAAAAGTATAGGAGCTTTTGTAATTTCAGCTATTTTAATTTGTTCTTGCTCACACCCCTGATGATGGTGTTGATGTTGAAGGTGATGATGATGACGATGATTGTGGTGATGATGATGGTGATGATGGTGGGGATGATGATGATTGTGATGATGGTGGTGGTGATGATGATGATTGTTGATGATGGTGATGAAGATAAAGATGCTGTGATGGTGGTAGTGATGGGGATGGTAATGACTGTGATGGTCATGTTTTATTTTCTCCCCACCCCATTTCCTTCTTTTGCTTCTCTATATCTTTTGTCCCTTCGTTTAATTTCATTTCTTCCTTTCCATTCTTTTCCTTCTATGTCTCTCTTATTTTTCTTATTTTCTCCCTACTTTTTTCTTCTCTTCTCCATTCCCCCCCCCCTTTCTTTAATGGGGTGGACAAGACCCACTAATCTTCAAGGATCCACACCTGGTGAACAGTGAAGGTAGCATTGATGGCCTAGCATAAGTGAATAAAAAAATGAAATGTTCTACAATTAATGACTACATGTATTTGCCGATTAGATAGAGACTTGGGCTGTATTAATCATAGAACTTTCCAATTACTGGTTTTAGTCCAAAATGGCCAACATAAGGGGAGATTTATGGGCATTTTAATGAATACTGCTTATAATTCCAAACTGATACTTGAGCTTGCCATGAGCTTCATATATTTTAGCATTCATAGCATGAGAATTTAAAGAAAAAAGTTTGCTTTTATTTTTAAAAAGGGATGATTTTTCACACTTTCAGGAATACATTTGACACAACAAACTACTGTTACATATACATGTATGGAGGTAAAAACCAATTTTACAGCCTTTTCTCTGAATGTTTGATTTGCGCACAAAGAGAAGCTTAAAAATTTTCCTCTTTTTAAGCATGTGTATGTTGTTATGCTCTCAAATTGTTCTCCACATACCATATGTGATTTAATTAACAACTAATTTAATGACAGAATAAATGCAAAAAACATATTTTTTTATTTTAGTGCAACATTTATTTCTCATTGACAAATAATGTACATTATGAAGAACACTTAACCACCACAAAATGTAAAACATGATTGTTCAAAGAAAAAAAATCTTGCAATTATATGTATTATAACGGTTTAATATGTGGAATTCACCCTTAAGATTAAAGCACGTGAAGGGGACCATATACACCGCTTATCAAAGACGATGTTTGATATTTACCTTTTGCATACTTAAATTGGGTACTTTCCATGAAAACCTATTCAAAAAATCTACATTCTTCTTCAAATATCAATTTCAATTAATGTGTTAGGCCTAATTATGTCGGGCAAATTACAAACGCGTGCACTGAATACTACAGCACTTACGTTTCAAATCGTTAAATTTCTAAAGCAATAATCTATACGTCTAGATATATCTATGCCTGCATTATACGTCCCATATTGCACAGTTCAAAGCACCATGACAATGTGTTGAACATTCACAACAAATCTTACTACTCATTTTTTTCATGAAATTACCTAACTACAGTATATTGTATCAATTCAAAAAAGTATATAGGGGAAATAGAGCATCTGTTTGCATACATGATTTCAAATGCTCTTTCGACATTAAGTTTCCAGCTGTGAGCCAACTTCATTATGTAACCAAACCAGATACTATTTCGCAGTTCACCAAAAGTTTTCAGTGAAGAATAAAGCTATAATAGACCATAACTTTTTCTTTGGAGAAAATCTCTCTATTACATTTTCTCACCATTTGTGCATATCTGAAAGAAAAAAAAATCTGATAAATTGAGCTGCTTTTGTCTACTATAATCTACTAAAGAATTTCATGTCCAAGCTTCATTTCACTCCAGAATATTAGCATTTATGACGGGCAAGTACAAATATTCTACTATTTTCCACTCGAGAATATGTTTTTTCCCAAATTATTATTTTTTTTTCATCAATGTGCATTTTGGTCAAACGAAGCTTATATTTAAAAAATAAAACAAATTTTGAGGTTTTATATCTGATCTGGGCAAGAACTGCTGAATATACTTTAATAAGTTTCAAGGGATGTGCATACAATTTGCATATTTTCAAAGGGAAACAGACAAGTGTTAGTGGTCTCCTTCCAAATTTAAATAAAACAAAAAAACAATTCATCAGAATTCTAATCTTTCAAAAATGTCTAGACATTAGATTTTCTTGGTATTCTTTTCCTGATGCAATCATCCCAAACTCCTATATCATCTATAATGACAAGTTTTGTTTAGAAAGTTACAAATTATCTCTTTTTTTTCAATCAATTACAATGAAACTCAATACACTGAACTACACTAAATCCAGTTTGTATGCCAGTTGGTATATCTACAGAATATTCGCTCTAATGATCATACATATCTGTGCATCATTATTTCCTGATCAGAGCCAAGAAAGGTGAAAGCATCAATATAACTACTAAATGCCAGTGAAATCACTCAAAAAAAGCTATGATTCTCATATCGTTGCAATCATTCCGTATCATGCATATCATAATTGTCAAATTAAAAATTTTAATACACAAGTGTGTTAAGCAGCACATGTATGCTTCAGTCAAAAAAATTCAGGTCAGTGTTAAATTTGGTCAAGTAAATTCCCCTAGCGATACTAGCACACAAGCATACTCACAATCGATTTTCTACCTATGAGGGGGTAATGTCAAATAAAAGTGAATTGTTCATTTACCTAGAAAATGTACAAGAAACAAGGAGCAACTGCTCTAATTGAATAGAAAAAAATGTGAATGTTTGAGAAGAGCCATGTAGTTGAATTCTACAAGTTTCAGAATTGATTAGGTTTCTAATTTGAGTGTGACCTAAAAGAAGAACTTGTTTCTGCTCTTTTCATGACTTTTTTTCTCAAAAAGATATACCACGTCACATTTTTAGAACTCACATATACCCTAAGTTTTGGTATGTAACTCTCTCTGACCTGAAAACTTAGCTGAAATTATATATATTTTCTTGAAAATGTGGATGAACAAGTTCTACTCCTCGAAAAAGCATTGTCTTACATTCTCACATATATTATTCACGAAAGTAATATGAAAACCTTGAGCAGTATGAAAGTCAATTAATGAAAATAAACTGCTAAAATAGACAAGACATTTTTTAAACAGATCATTGACATACACTGAAAATGATTGGAATGGATTTTTAAGATATCCACTAAACTCAAAAACATATCTCTCAATCTTACTACCATAGACCCTCTTCACTTTCCACACTCTTTATTACACTTATCTTTCCTAACTCCATACAAAAATAAATCTTTCACAACGTAGGAGCTACTAAACAATCTCTTAAATATGATATTGTAAACTCGAAATGAAGGAATTGATTATTAATGTACAATACAAAAGAACATAAACAGGATACAAATATATTCCTATTGAGATAGAATTCTTTCCCCATTTATACTATTAAGTTGATATACCGATTTTACTTATTTCCCAAACAGTCCTTTTTGAAAATGTTGTTTTTGTTTCTGAAAAGGTTCAATTCAGAAACCCAGCCTGTCGATATTTCTCAGATACATTTCCCTTCAGTATTTTTTCTGATTTAACTAATTCCTGTTTTTATATTTTCTTTTTCAGACAAGGTATATTACCAACTTACAGATTGCTCATCATAAATTGCACATTTGATAAATCTTTTCTATCAAGAAAACCCATTTTAAGAGCAGCACACTGGCTGGTATGAATTTAAAATATAAACAAAGACCATTTGAATACAAAGCAATATAATAGATCATACAAACATATATCTATAATACAAACAACACATAAACTTATGATTTTTCATCTCTTGCTAATAATATAGTACACTCTCAAAATGCATAAATCTTTGTATTTAAATATCTTCATTGTCTTGGCAGTAATATTCTACAAGTAAACAACTAGAACATAATAAAAAAGGAAACAAAAAACAATTTGCAAAGGAAGCATAGTTGATTTGATATTGTCCAACGCAATGCAATAATAATATGTAACATAAGAATACACAGCAATATATATAAATCAATATTTTTTTTATAAAACACAAATAATCTCATTATACAGTCCTCATAAGTACATATTTCTCATACCCTCTCGTAATATTTGGGAACTTCTGGTCTTTATTGTACATATTCTTTCATGTTTGACTCTGATCTATATTTCATGCATAAAAACTAGATTCTAGATAAATAATTTTTCAGCCTGTGTACAAGCAAAAAAAATGTACAACCAAAGTTGTTGAGAAGTATAAGGCTACACCCACCCCACCCCCACTGAGAATTAGTATGCAACAAGCATCTCATCTGGAGTTAAAGCGTTGATATCTTTCAAAACAGGATTAAGAAGAATTAAAATGAAATTGCATTTAATTAAAGCAAGTACATTCTCCCACCTTAAAATGACTATGTAAACATGAATCCCATACTATTCTTAATTCCGTCCGTAATCTATAATTGAAAACGATACTAAATGAAAGAGAAGAAAAAATACAAACATTTCTCTGTACACACATAGAAGTATTACTCATGTAGAATTTCAGAAAAAAACATCAAATAGAAATCTAATTCAGATAACTTTGATTGCTATATTTAAAGTATATATGTACTCTGACAAACTCAACAAGCTAAATGTGATGACAACACGACATGCTATCAAATGCATTGGTGTTATAATATCTATGGTATACTCTAAGCTACTGATCTACTATTGTGTTTTTTTTTGCTACAGATGTAACACAGACAAGTGGTGCAACATGCTACTGTAAGATACAAGCTACAATGAGATTTACCACATCTGGTGCTGCAAGTCGCTCTAGCTACACTGGATTGTTGAATGGTTGTTTGAGTGCAATGGTTCACTTTTCAACATCTTACAATGTCAAGTCAATGTAACACACATTATTTTATTTTTACAAAGATATGTACACTACAAAGATATGAATGATTTATATACAGATAAATGGTGAGATTTCTGATGATTTTTTTTAGGCAAACACGTATTACACAACCACTAGAGTGTTATGGTTCATTGTGATGAATGACAAAGACTGTGTCATGAATTTTGGCGCTATTTACAGAAGCAATTTGTAAATACTTTACGAATAATCTACCTATCGGCCGTTCCGTTTGTTGACAAGCAACCTACTTCTCTTCCAAGATACTTAAAAACAGGTATGTGTGTCAACAGTGAAGGCATTGAGTCGTTAAATTCCTGATGGCGCTATTGCACCTTACTTCGATGACATATGTGACTTTATTTGGTTGAAGAAAGATGAATATGTTATGTCCATCTCAGAGAAATTTAACATTGATTTTAAAGTCCTTCTGCATGAAGTAAATCCATTTTCTGAGAAATCATTACAATATTTTTCAATATTCACAGTCAAATCTTGACATGCCTTTTTAAATATATCATGTCTATCTCGATAAGCTGTATCTGGCTTGCGTCATGTTTTGAGTTTATGATTATCAGTGTAAAATTGTGATGTGCTGATTTTATATCTGAATCAGAATAAAGAGAAATACCTACATTTACATTTGGCAATAGATTAACTAATGGCAAGTTTTACACACACACATCACCATCACAACAACATCTAAGATATACATATATTTAGATTTTTGTATGCCATTATATTTCACAATATATAATTTTTTCTAAACTCTTTGAGAAGTCGATAAGCATCTACTGGTCTAAATATTTCTACTATATTCACTCCACAAAACAGACAGAGCACTGCATTTTATGTCTACTAGAAATGCCATGTAGAAGTTTGAAGTTAGTCCATATATATATATCCACAGTGAGTGTGACCAAATTGATTTCATGCATCTAGTTAGTACTCTACACTGTAAAATACATGTGTGCGCTTCTTGCGAATTTTCAAACTGAATCTGCGTACACAATGACCATATGACTCCAATACAGGTTTAACTTTCTTTTACAGTTACTACCGAAGTATACAAACGTGCAGCTTTTCCAATTACATGAATGTTTGGCCACCGACAGTCATCGACCAGTTTGTGTACCTAGGTACACTCGCACTGTAATTCAGGGACAAAAAACAAGGCATTTGCGGTCATCAAAAATTCCAGCTGCTTGGGGACTCGTTTCTCCCTTTGTCAAAACTAAAAACAGAAGTCCTCTATCTTCAAATCTACTAACCTAAATATAGTCTCCTCTCCTATCCCCAGTAAAATAATTTTTCATATGGCTCTTTTCAAATTCAGAGCCTGTTACTTCTCTGCTGCAATGAGTTCATGTACAGTATAATAACGATTCTTCACAACAGTGCTTCCTCCCTGTTCTATTGTCACCGAATGAATCCAGAAATAGTGAAATTATAATTTAAATCAGCTGTATCCAGTCCTTCATTTTATTAGACCCTTTACATTAGGTTTTCTGTATCGTAAAATAATGTTGATCCCTTCATCAAAAAGACTGCTGAGAAGCATACTCAAGCTACTCTTAATTAGCTTCTTCTTCTTCTTCTTCTTTAGGTATACTGCCCAACGCCACAGTGGGAGCCAACCGGGCAGGAAGTGCACAGGTGTTAATGGCACGGAGAGAGAAGATGCTTCTTTAGTCTTTGCTTGGCTATATTATCTTAACAATTTGATGAGATGATATAGCTAAGTATAGCGCTGTCCAGTAAACAATGCTTTATTCAAAATACTTATTCACATGTTAGAATTTCGTAAGGGTATCAGTAGCAAGCAGATTTTGACAGTCATGAACTTGACCTCAAAGTATTGAAATTACAATTCGGATGAAACATTGTCCTATTTATCCACTTTACTAAATGATGCGACTTCTTTCAGTGTGTGAACTGACCCATTATTTACAAGCAGAAGTGAGAACGCCCTCGTGTGAGGCGGGCAGCTTGACCGTGTAATATTGAGTTTCACAAATGTACATACATCTACTACCTACCTCTACCACCATCACAACCACTACAATAAAGCTATATCATATGTATACAGCACAGCACTGGTTAAAATACTGCGGCCTCAGAAAATGTCATTTATATGCTAAATTTGCCTTTTGAGTTAATATATATATATATAATACAATAAAGTACATATCACAACACCTTAAAACAGTGAACATTTTCAATGTTCTTACAATTGCACGGAACAGCACACATGAACGGTATAAATAAGAAGAGACACTCTCTCGTCTTCTCCCTCAAGTTTGCTTCTCGTCACTCATATGGCCTTCTGGGAAGGCGGATTAACAGAAAATTGACACGATAAAGCTCACATTTATGTTACAGTGCATACGATAAAGTGATAAATATCCAAGTAGATAATGATACTGCTCTCCAGTGCAATGATATGTACAGATAGTTCACATGTTAATCTTCTTAAAAGCATCATTTATTCAAGAGGGCTATATTCAATACACCTTCTTATTCTGCAGTTGTGTCGTGTACTTAAATTGCATTATTTCAACAGTAATATTCAATCAACTAGTTATTACATAGTTAAATTGACCCAACCCGACTATAACCACCCTTTAATATTTTTGTCCAAATATTCCTAACAAATTGTTTTATTTTGGTTCAAGATAATTGAGTTCTAGTCAAGAATGAATCTTTTCAAACATTTACAACATCAATATATATGCAATGTAATTAGTTGATTTCTCATGCAATTAAGCCTCATACATAAGATACATGTTTATAGAAACATACAGATTGCCAGTGCTCTCATTCTCTCTCTCTCTCTCTCTCTCACATCATATAACACAAGCATATGACAAAACACTGCACGTCATCTGGCTCACAGAAAATCAGCACTTCCAAGATCAATGCTTGAAAACATCATCACATAGTATTTATAGAATGTGTTGAGTACAGAAGAATGGGGAAACGGCTCTTGACGTTGTTTAACGGAACCACCTCCAAGACTGTTGGTTGCTAGGCAACGCATCGTTGATTGGCTGGATGCCCTAGACGGCACTGATTGGAGCATCTTTGCCCTGTATCCTCATCGTTCCAAACTTGGTGAAGATGGATTGGATGCCAGTTTTGAGTGCACAGCCCCACGTCTGTCAGAGAAGAAAAAAGAGAGAAGATTTTGGAAGTTAGGAAACTCAGAGACAAACTTCATATCCATGTGTAGCCCACATTGTCTAATATCGCTCTGGCTCGAAAACCCACTGATCTTTGAAGTAGACTGCTGTTGAATTCTACAACAGCAATTACACTGGCAAAGTTTATAGCCTCTTGCTCAAATACTTCATGCTTTCTGGGGGATGGGACCACCCCCTCTTTTTTTTTAATTTTCATGCAATGAAAAAAGAAATTGAAAAGAGAAACCAAAATAGAAGAGGGAGGGAAAAAGGGGGAAATATGAAAAGGTATTGATGTGTTACTGCATTTTTTAAAAAAAAAATTTTTAATTTGACCACCCTCTCCTTTTTTACATTTTCAAGTGATGAAATTTAATCAAAATAGAAGAAAAAAAAGAATAGAAAAAAGGAATTGATGTTTTGTTATTGATTTTCAATCATCGTTTTTTTTCTACTTGGAAAATGAATCACAATCAATTTATGGTTGTCTACATCATGCTCAAACATAATACATGAGATAAAGAGTGAGAACATTACCTTGCCATCGGCTGCATTGACTTGTGATCCTTTGGGGTTTGCATCCAAGCACTTCTGATACCTCAGCTAAAAGAGAGAGAAAAATGAAGATAAAGTAGGAATATCAGATTATTGAAAAAGAAGGTTAAAAAATAAATGGACAAGTATCCGGAAATGAGCAAAGAGGCAAGATTTCAATTTAAAATCTTGAACCAAATTCACGAAGGTGGTTTTGAAAACCATTCATTGAACCCATGATTTATGCAGATGCACTGTATAAATTACGCTTATTTACCACGTATATGTCCAATGCTGATGCACGCTTTTGCCAGTGTGCCAAATTGATGCCTGTTGCTTACATATGCTATTTTATTCACGAGTACACTGTTTTGAAGAGTGAACTCATTATTATTTATTCATTATACGTGTTTATTTCTTTATTTCATCTTACTTTTTTTCATAAAATGTACTTATGAAAGGGGTTCTACACTCTACAAGCTCTGCTTTTTAGTCGGTCCCCTTCTCTTTCAATTTCATAGAATTATTGTATTATAGAAATGATTTTTATGTTATATTTTGTAAATATATATATTGAACTATCATTGTAAATGTAAAAAGGTTCAAAGAGAAAATAAATGAATTGAATTGAATTAATTCAAAACAGTGGACTCAGCTATGGCAACAGGCGTCAATTTCACATAATGTAAACAAAGCGTGCATCAGCAATAGACATATGTTTAATATATGTGGTATATAAGTGTAATTCATACAGGAAATCTGCATAAACCATGGGTTCAACCGATGGTTTTAAAAACCACCCTTTTTAATTTGGGCCATAAGATTTCATTTCAACTTAGGTTTGGCATGATCACCTTTTAGATTAGATTTGGGTCAAAGATTGTAATTGTTGCTTGGGCTTGGTTTAGGATAAGGATTACAATTTGTGGCAAAAGTTAGGTTTTGGAATTAGGTAATTGTGTCTTAGATATAGGTTAAGGATTGCGGTTACAATTCTGTCTTAGGTTATGGGTAAGGGAATAAAAAGTGGTATATGCACAGAAGTTTGTAACTGCAGAAGGAAATGCACAAGGTCAGATTTCTTCTAGATTGGAGTTCATGGGTCCAAATTAAGAATTGGATAGTTAAAGTACTTATCGGGCAACTCTTAGTAGCTTTTGATAACAGGTTACCACATTTCACTGGGACCATAAGGGCCTGGAAATAAAGTGGCAGCGGTATGAATAAATGCCTAAGCATGAAAAAGCACCTTTTTTAAATGGCTCATCTAAACCACCATCATGGAATTTAGAAATATATTTTTTGTACTTGCTTATTTACCAGCTAAACCTATTCAGTATTTTGCAAACATATTTAAATGATTTTATAAGGAAATCATCAAGGTAATGCTTTTATTATTGATACACATATTAATACTTTAAATAAAATTTATACTAGCTTAATACATTCCCATTATATACAAATACAAACTAGATTAAACATTAGACATAAATGCACAAATAAGGTATGATCAAACAAATAAAAGGAACTTAAATTGCTGATATTATCAAAGCAATTGCCATTGAGGTAAAATGAGTGCTGAGTTGTATATATCCAACAAAAAATTGAAAGCCAGTTCTGATGCATTTCAATAAACAAATGACACCAGAAAAAAATGAAGTTTTACAACCATAACAATGAAAAAAAAATATTCAACAAAAATGGAATAGCGAGACTTGCAACCATGCACCACACTTGTTGCCTGAGGAAAGCAGATTAAAATAATAGGACGAGACTTCGACGAAGACGAGGAGATAAAGTTTGAGTGTGTCTCACATTGTTTTGGGATGTTTTATGTTTGTATCCAGCACTCTTGACAATGTGTATTACTTCAAGGGCAATTGTTTCGGTTCGTGGGCGTCCGATTGATTGGTGGTATGACTGCGGGATATATAGCAGAGACCAGACAGATAGACATACAGATAGCTTCAAAAATTTATAGCAAAAAAAGGTAGCAATAATCTACAATGAGCAATGAGGCCTTTTAATCGGCAACTACAGTCTTTCAATAAAAAAATTAAACTTTTTATCGGGTGCAATTATGGACATCTAAATCCCTTAAAACGCGACTAAATTCAGTTTAGTTTACACATTTTTTCTTTGACAATTAAAAAGTTTTAAATAAAAGTATCTTCACAAACCCTATTATCATCTGCAATTAAAGATAGACCTAAAAATATACACATAGTTTTCTTTGACAAGTAAAACTTTTAAATAGAGCTACTGTATTTTTAAAACCCTTATTATCACATGCAATTAAAGACATTCAAAGACCTAGAAAAGACTTCTAACTTTAGTTTTACTTTTACACATATTTTTCTTTGACAAATAAAGACTATTTTGAAAAGACTTATACAAAAAAACCTTATTACTATGTGCGATGTACGACATATGGAGTCCCCAAAAAGTCTCCTGAAATTAGTTTTAGTTCACACATTCTTCTCCTTGACAACTAAAAGAGTTTTTCTTAAATACATCTTTGAAAAACTTTCTTATCATCTGCAAGTAAAGACATTTAAAGACCTCAAAATGACTTCTGATTGTACTTTTAGTTTACACATATTTCTCAATTTCAACAAAAGAGACTTTCATAAACACATCCTTTAAAATCCTTATTATTTTGTGCGATTAAAGACAATTACAAAAAGATTTTAAACTTCCTTGTCTACAATGCCTTGAATTTCATTATTTCTAAGCTACTTTAGGGAAGGTTTACATCAAATTCTATTCTTACGGTTTTCACAACTTTCCTCCAAATTGTAGCAATAATCCATTTTTAAGTCAACATTTATTCTTATTATCAACTGTGTAATGGGACAATTCACCAAGTATTAAGCTCTTCAATATCATTTAAATGCTGATCCTTAATCACTTGATAAATAGCATTACTGTGTGAAATTAAAAAAAATTATTTTGCTTTTTGAATGTTTATTAACTGTTTGCTTTGTCTTCAACAGAAATGAAACTTGGATGAATTTGCAAAGAAAATAACACGATAACTGTGCACATGAAACGCTATAAAGGAATAAAAGAAATGTGCAATTGCTCAATATTTTTGTCTAGAATTTCAATGGAGATCATTCCTGTCTAATATCAACAAACTACAAAATTCAGGAATGTAAATATGATTGAAAATATGAAATTGGATCTCTGTTGAACAAATAAAATGTTCAAAACATTTAGAGAGTGAATATCATTTTCAATTTGGGAATTAACAGAAAATATGATTCTCTTGTAGGCAATACATTTGATGTCCCCCTCAATGTCAGTCAATATTTTGATGTCCCCCTCAAATGTTATATTTAATATTATTTTTAATTTGGGAATGAACAAAAAAATATGATTCTGTTGTAGGCAATACATTTGATGTCCCCCTTAAGGCCAGTCAATATTATATGAATATTTTTGTCAATTTCCATCCCCCCCAAAAAATGTTTCCAATTTAAATGAAAGAGAAGTAAACATTGTTGCCTATTTTGAAGAAGAAAAGATAACCAAGGATTCATACAATTGATTGTTCTTAAAGGTGGCAGCCATTTGCCACCTACACGTACCAGAAGAATTGTACATACCTTGCATGCTGCTTCAACTGCCTTAGCCAGACCCCCAGCGGAATGCTCACAGGTGAAGACATGACACTGGAACTTGTTCTTCCCAATACACATGATGTATGCAAAGTGTCTGAATGATGAAAAGGTAGTGAATAAAAAATCAATAGAATTGCTGAGATCTTTGCTAGTATCATACACACTAAATTATATGAGCCTAGGTTAAGATCAACTGCAGATATCGCGTTAACAAGGACTTCAGAAGGGTAAGAGGAAAACATGTCACTGTGAACTTGACCTTTGACCTTTTGACCTCAAAATCAAGTCTTCCTGGGATCCATGCTAGTATCATACACACCAAATTATATGAGCCTAGGTTAAGTTAAACTGAAGTTATCGCGTTTGCAAGGAAAGTTAACGGACGGACAGACAGACGGACGGACACCGAGCATGATACCATAATTCCTTCCGTCTCGGACGGGCGTATAAAAAACTTATAAAATCCATGCAAGTCAACTGTAAAGAAACGGTAACTAGAAAGGTTTAGGATAGACTCTGCATAGGTTGCCTTCCATAAAGGAAGACCATTACGCAAAACATGTTTAAAAACATATCTCGAAGGTCTCAAGAGAAACACATGTAGGCACAGGTGCTGTATATCGAACCAAAAACTTTGCATAATTTATGTGTAGTCAAAGTCAAGTGTTAGATCTTGCTGCCAGTAATGTTTTCAGATTGAACACAGAAAACTTCACGTGTAAACAGTAAACCCTGTGTCCCAAGTCTGAACATTTCATATACATCTCATCTCTTGTGGAAGCGTCATGGTGTAGCAGTTCTGACTGTTGCCTTGTAATCAGAGGGTCGTGTGTTCGAATCCCACCATGGCCTAGCATCCTTTGGCAAGGCGTCAATCCACAATTTGCCACTCCCCACCCAGGTGTTAAATGGGTACCCCGGTAGGATGTGAAAGCCTATATGTAGTATGCCTAGCAATTGAGTCTTGGAACTCTTGTTGTAATGTTCACTAGGGAGTGGAGGAAGTGTATACATTGTATGCGGGCATGCCAGGATCCGATGAACACAGTAATAATATATCTTTAAAACGCTAAGAGACGTCGTTCCGATGTATATAGCACCATATTAAAGCAGATTATCATCATAATCATAAAACTTTCTATGCATATTGATCATTGTTTGATATTAGATAGAGAGAAGACGAGAGAGGCCCCCTTCTACCTAAGACATGAGAAAACGGTTACATAAAGCATTTTGTCTCATTTTAACTGACAAATTTGCTAACAGCCAATCGGAAGCAAGGATTTTAGTAGCTCATGACCGTTGTTTGTGAAAATCCCTACTTGCTTCATGGAAGAAGCAAAGCCTTTCTACCTAAACCATGAGGGGAGGGTTTCACGAAGCATCACGTCTGTAATTTTCCCTGACAAAGTTGCTCTCAGCTAATGAGAGGCAAGGATATCAGTAGCTTATAATATCCTTTGTGAAATGCTCCCCATAGATCCATCCACTCTATCATCGCCATTCAATGAGAGATGGTCTCCGTCTTTAATAACACAAGAAATTTGGGCTACGGAGAAAATCCACGAGGCTGTGCTCCACTGCATGAGTCATTCGAGCTCCACATTGGTGCATGATGCCCTAAATCTGTCACATCTTCTTATTCATCTTTCATTGCTCCCCTGCCGCCACCGCCGCTGCCGTGCGATATCAAGGCTGGGATTGATACAGGATCATAACGCCATAGAAATGGAGATGGATAATGCTTTCGATTCATCATGACCACCTGTTGGGCGAATGATTTGTTTCATCCAATGCAACCCTCTTCATTTCTTAAAGGTTTTCAAATCTAACCTTGATAAAATGCAGTTTCCGTAAAGAAACACACCATTGTATCAGCATGAATTTTCTATTCGCGGAAATATGCTGTACTTTTTTACATGTAAAATTATTTCCTATTTACAAGACGAACCTGTCTTTTTTAATATTACCTATTCACAAATAAAACTGTCTTTTTATTATTATCTTTTCTCATATGTATACACTTTCTATTTTATATATCATTTTTTTTGCAATCATTCATATATATATGTTACTAATTTTGCCACACATTTTATATATTCTTAATTTCTGAATAACTTTTCACTTTTTTTATTTCATTTTAAGATTTTTGTTGTTGTATATTTTACATTTCAGGTGTAGTGAATCAAAGAACATGAATTGAAAATGAGAGAACTATGCAGTACAATAAGTATCATGTTATACATGTACATAGTAAATACTTATGTCTATTTCATGTGTTCAGGGAGTACATGTAGTTCCTTTGCAGGACCCGGTTTCATAAAACTTGCATCCAATGGCAAGAAGCAAATTTGTTCTTGAATTATTATCACTTGTTCTTGGTAATAGTTTTAATGAAAACAGGGCCTTTACAATACAACTACAGGGAGTAGAAATCAAATGGATATGTTTCATAATTTTCTTCATCAATTGCAAGTTACTGTTTGTTCTTGGTAAGAGTTTTAATGAAAACAGGGCCTTTACAATACAACTACAGGGAGTAGAAATCAAATGGATATGTTTCATAATTTTCTTCATCAATTGCAAGTTACTGTTTGTTCTTGTTAAGAGTTTTAATGAAAACAGGGCCTTTACAATACAACTACAGGGAGTAGAAATCAAATGGATATGTTTCATAATTTTCTTCATCAATTGCAAGTCACTGTTTGTTCTTGTTAAGAGTTTTAATGAAAACAGGGCCTTTACAATACAACTACAGGGAGTAGATATCGAATGGATATGTTTCATAATTTTTTTCATCAATTGCAAGTCACTGTTTGTTCTTGTTAAGAGTTTTAATGAAAACAGGGCCTTTACAATACAACTACAGGGAGTAGAAATCAAATGGATATGTTTCATAATTGTCTTCATCAATTGCAAGTTACTGTTTGTTCTTGGTAAGTTTTAATGAAAACAGGGCCCTTTACAATACAACTACAGGGAGTAGAAATCAAATGGATATTTCATTATTTTCTTCATCAAATGCAAGTAACAGGTTACTCTTATGACCTTCAGGAATACTTCTATTTGATTGGCCGATGGATTTTTTTCAAATGAATGGTATCACTTTGTAGGTTTGCATGGTGGAGTCTACATGTATAACGAGGAGAAGGTTTACGGTTCACCATGTATAATAAGTCCCCCACGCTCGTTTAGCATCCTTCACTCCTGAAGAAGGACGGTCAACCTGCCCAAAACGTCGAGTAACCCCTCTTCACTCCATCCTGCTACTATTCAAACCATCGCTAATAAAGCCATATTCAGATATTCTCGTCTGGTTTACAGTCCTTTTCAGGACTGCACTCACTTTCGGGAAAAGAATACTTCTAATTTCCTCTTTTCATCCTTTCTCGTCTTTCCATTTCAATTTTTCTACCTGTATTTCCTTTCCTTCTTCATATTACACATGGTGAACCGTAGACCTTCTGCACGTTATCACAAGTTTTTGATAGTGAAAACAACTGGAAAGAAAGACAGGACCCTAACCACTGTACTACAGGGAGTAAAAAGTAAAACAGGGAAACGGTTCATAACTATCTTTATCAATTGCAATTTGCAACCTACCATTATTAGGTTCAGAATATAGGTTCAATGTGATTGGCTGATTGCAACTATGTAATCAATAGCAGGTTGAATGAAACCGGGCCCTGAGACACACATGCTATGCTAAACTCAAATGTGATGCACCCAAATTTACTTCTCTGCTTTTCTAATGCCCTCCTAAATTGCTTCTTTATTGCCAATTTGCAAAGCGATCGAGAATTGCTTATCAGAACGATAATACTCCAGAGGACGCAGAATTCAGCGGGAACTATGCACTAGTTGTAATATCAATGCACTATATTTTCATACTTTTCTTCTTTACAGCAGAGTTTCAAAAGTTTCTTTTTACTTCATTCGAAAAAAAATGCTCACCACATTCTCTGCTATACCTCTATTTGTCAGACATCAATTTCAAAATACTATTCCTCCATAGAATGTATAGATTAGCATTCAGGAAATTTTCATGCAGATATCTCCCAGTGGGAACCTGCTTTGTATTTTGCGTGAGAAAATACATCCTTGGCATTCAGAAAATAAGGCATGTTCACACTTGCTTACCTGCTGTCTTTACCGATGCCTAGGAATGACATGAACCGTATCCTGTTCTCGGCAACTGTTTCTTTGGTCTAAATATTGAAAATAAAGAGAAAAACAAAGATAATCTGAGGTTTCTAAATGACGCACCACCACCACTACTACTACTACTAACTACTACTAACTAATACTACTGCTACTGCTGCTGCTGCTGCTGCTGCTGCTGCTGCTACTGCTGCTGCTGCTACTACTACTACTACTACTACTACTACTACTACTACTACTACTACTACTACTACTACTACTGCTACTGCTACTGCTACTACTACTACTACTGCTACTACTACTACTACTACTACTACTTCTTCTACTACTACTACTTCTACTACTACTACTACTACTACTACTACTACTACTACTACAACCACTACTACTACTACTACTACTACTACTTCTACTACTTCTACTTCTACTACTACTACTACTACTACTACTACTACTACTACTACTACTACTACAACTACTACTACTACTACTACTACTACTACTGCTACTACTACTAAAATGATCACCAATATTACTACATGTAGTTCTTGTACAAGATCTACTCCTCCAAGAGGATGTTTGGCCTACCTTCACACTTGTGACAGTGACCGTTGAAACAGCTACTTCAATCCTGACCGGTGTCCACTGGTCTTCACCGACCATTCCAACCACCTTATCAATGGCATCATTCAGCACATCCATGCCTGAAAAAAATGGCAATCAACATTTATTGTCTTGCAATTTATCAAAATAGCATTTCATAAACATATTTGTCGAACAAATTGTCAGATCAAACAACATTCTTGATTTTGATGAGCTGAAAGGTACAGTTCCTATGGTACTTCTAACAGTCAGATGAATCATACCTTGTCAAATTAAACATTCAACAAGACCTTTCATGAAATGCTCTTAAGATCTCAAAACTTACAAGCTCCCTATTCAGCAAAACTGTCAAGATTCGGTGGGGGGGGGGGGGTACAGCACAAAAGTCACATTCCGTTTGGATTCTGTTTTAGGTTTCACAATCAATCACAACACTTGATATTGATTACAAAAGTTGTGTATTTGTTGCCAATTTGAAGAATATGAGATAAAGTTAAGGATGACAATTTAAGGATGACAGGATCTATACAAGGGCTATTGAATATCCAAAAATGTCAAAATCTGGGTTTAATCCGATGCATACGATGGTTTCAGTATAAAGACTGATATAGAATTCAGGAGTCATTCAATAGGTTTCGGGTGTAGGGAAGTCCGCAACTGCTGCTAGGTCAGGGCCCGTCTTACAAAGAGTTACAATTGATCCAATCAATCGTAACTATGGAAATTCATCAGTTTCATAATTTTTTCTACAGGATATTTGCAAAATGTCCATGGTAAACAAAGGAGAACACACCGAATTGTCAAGAAATCAGTGAAATTATGGATATACACTGTACATTCATATCTAAATTTTTCTGTGAACAAACATGCATTTTATATGTTGACTCTGCTGGCTTTCCATAGCTGCGGTTGATCGGATCAATCACAACTTGTTGGAGGGGCCTTAGGTTAAAAGTTTAATAGGTTTAACTGACCTGATTGCTTGAGTGCAGATGTACTTCCCACATAGTTTGCACGGAAGACAGTAATGGGCTCCATCTTGGGTGTAGGGAAGTCCACACCTGCTGCTAGGTCAGGAAAATGGAGATAAAATAAAAGAGCGAGGGTCAGGTAAAGAGTACATGCACTTCTAAAAATATTAACAAACATGAAACAACAATATCATAGCTCATAAAATAATGAATATATAAACTGGAGAGATATGAGATATACAAGAATGTCCGAGGTTATATAAGATACATTTGACAGATAAGAGAAAGGAAGTATGGGAATTAAAAAAAAGGGAGCAAAACAGAGAGACAGATAGAAAACAGAGAGCACGAGCAACAGTAAGAATGAGAGAGAGCAAGGGAAAGAAAAGGAAAATGGGCAAGACAGAGAGAAAGAGTAATAGAGAAGTAGGGGAGAGAAAGAAAAGATAGAGAAAGGGAGAGAGAAAGGGAAAGGGGGAGAGGAAATGAAGAAGAGTAGAAAGAGTGAGACAAACAGAATGAGATGATGGCGATGAAGGACAAAATAAGAATGACAAAAAAGAATGACAAAACAATAAATGAAAAAGAAGGGGGGAGGGAGGGAGGGAGGGAGGGAGGGAGGGAGGGAGAAAGAAAGAAAGGAAAGAAAGAAAGAAAGAAAGAAAGAAAGAAAGGAAGGAAGGAAGGAAGGAAGGAAGGAAGGAAGGAAGGAAGGAAGGAAGGAAGGAAGGAAGGAAGGAAGGAAGGAAGGAAGGAAGGAAGGAAGGAAGGAAGGAAGGAAGGAAGGAAGGAAGGAAGGAAGGAAGGAAGGAAGGAAGGAAGGAAGGAAGGAAGGAAGGAAGGAAGGAAGGAAGGAAGGAAGGAAGGAAGGAAGGAAGGAAGGAGAAGGAAGGAAGGAAGGAAGGAAGGAAGGAAGGAAGGAAGGAAGGAAAGAAAGAAAGAAAGAAAGAAAGAAAGAAAGGAAAGAAGAAGAAAAAGAAGGTGAAAGACGCTCAAATGCAATAGAGAAAGAATAAATGAAGTAGAGTCTCCATGGAACATTGATACTTTCTTCTCATATGAGAGCATAGTGTTCCATATTTCATCTAACATAGTATTGGGTATATGGGAAATCTATAGCAATTCTGATTTGTTGGAATAAAATCATGGGAATAACTCAACTTGATTGAACTGTTTTCGACAGTAGGAATGCTCTTCAAAGATACCCTACCCGGGTAGAAGGTCTCCTTACGGAAATATCACACGGGGTAGAATATCAGAGTTATATATGGATCTGGTTCAGTGTATCAATCATGATGAATTAATCTACTCTCAAAAAGATCTGTGCTATTTCTCTTCCAGTCATGGTTTTGGATGTTTTTCTTATGTCTTTGCTCTGTCCCGTGTAAAGAGAAATGCATTCACACTCGCAACATCATACGTTCATATATCGCTCTCAGGCATTGGCAACGCTTAATAGGCCAGTGAAACTATGGTATGGGGGTGATCTATCATCATGTAACTCTAACCCCCCCCCCCTCCGCTTAAAATGAATTCTCCGCCCATCCTCTCAGAAATGAATTATTCTAAAAATAAATGTTCATGAGCATATTCTAGTATAAAAGTATCTATTTCAATTCATACATATACATAACTCCTAAGATACGTGATTTGAGTCCACATGGAATTGTGAATATCATAACGCATTACAATCGCGAATGACCCATAGAACTAACTAAATAAATGTTTGGCTCTTTTGGACATAAAGAAGATGTATGCTAAAACTTCATTAATATCAATGTAAATGATCATGGTCTGAACGAAAGCAACTAGAATATATTCACCTTCATCTTCTAATTATAATCATCAGACCTTTAACAATTTCTGTTTGGGTATACAGCATTAATTGAAGTGTACTGCTCTATGTTCCCATTCCTTTCCCTATTTCAACATTCCTTGTCAAAGTCTACAGGAAATAACACAATACAAAATTAATGCTTCAACTACACCATAAACACATGTCACCTTGGCGATACCTCGTCTTTATTCGACTAGTGTAAATGGCGCTCTAAATATCCCGCATCTGGTTTCACTGCTCACACACAGGAGTAAAAACTGTAACCATAGATTCAAAACCACTCATACTTTTCTACTTCGTTGGATTCCCGAAGGACCTCCCTAGTTTCATTTAAGACGGGTCAAAAGGAAAGGAACTGAGGAGTAACCATCTACAAGAAAGAAGTTGCCATCTTCAAAACATGGCACTTGACATCCAGTTTCATTATAGGAAAAATAACATGTAACACGAAGCAGGAAGGTACTAAGAATGATGCCATGCACGAGTGAGGGTGGCAGGGAAAAAAATGCTATTTTTGAGAGATTTTGTTTTATTCCCATGAATTGGAGCAAGAATACTTCCAAGATTGGTGTACCCTTGAATAAAACCTAATTCATTTTGTTGACAAACAATATTTGCACATCAACAGACACTGGGGCTCGATGTAAAGATTAAGAATAACATTTCTAAAATCATAGCCATTTTTTTTCAAAATCTTTCCATCTCATGGACTTAATCTTCTTTTTTAGTTTGATTTTTTTTGTAAGAAGACAAGGAAGGATAGGAAAAAGAAGGAAGATAAGGATGAAGAAGAAAGAGAAGATGGTGAGGGAGAAGGAGGAAAAAGAAGAAAAACAGGAAAAACAAGGGCAGTAGCAATAGGTAAACAAGTGGTATAAAAAGCAATAATAGTAGAAGTAGTAATAGCAGCAGAAGCAGTAATAAAAAGAGTTCTTGTTTGGAAGGTTTGGTATCCATTATTCCTAATATTCAAATGATATTCTCTTAAATACAATACCTCTGTGTATTTGGAAAAATGTTGAGAATAACCCTTGAACTTTGACCTTAAAGGTCAAATACTTACATGGTGTGTGGGTGGCATCCTTGCTACTGTCTAGCGAAATACTCTTCATTTGCATCAGTTGTTGTTGCTGTTGTTGTCTGATCATCTGACCTTGGGTTACCATGGAGATTGTGTTGCCCTTTTGGCGCTCGCTCATCACCTTGGCGCAGATTTCGTGCAGCGCGTTGGCGATGGCCTTAGCCGGGATATCGCATCGAAACACGTGGCACTTGTAGCGCTTGGTGACTTTGTCCCTGGCTACATAGGCAAAGTCCCTGGGGAAAAAGGAAAAAGAAGGGGAAAAATCTGTAAAATATTGAGAACAGGGAAATGAAAGCCAAAGGTTCTATTTGCATGACCCATTGTAGGTGCTGCAAGCCAGAAGACATGTCTCCTAACGTTGCTTCAGCTGCAGACACATTTCCCCTACGGTGTCCACATGGGAGTCCGTTTTCAAGATTTCTATATGAACCAAATACAGGAAGCTGGTACAAAAATTATAGAAACGGTTGTTTTTTACTCGCTGTTCGCCATAGTAGAAGAAATGTGACTGCGCCATACTGCATAAATGATATTTTAAAGTTTAAGCATGTTATTTAAGCCCATTGCTCTAACAACTATTGTTTACACTTTTTTAACAACAGTTACATATTCTTTTTAAACCATTTGTTTCAAAAACATGAAATAATTGTTTAAGAGTCGAGAAAATAGTTGTTTCAAATAAAATGCCATTTTGGGATATAACATTTTTATGCACAGCCTGAATAAGCAACAAACTTGATGAATGTCATACATTTACATGTAGCTTTACAATTCAACCAGTCCAAATGCTGTCCTTCTGATTGGCTGAAAATGGATTTGAGTTTGATTTTCAGGATTGCAATCTATTGCAACTCTTTGTGATACAAGCCTCAATCTATTATGCATAAGTGAGATGGATGTGTGATAGCATAAATGAAACTTTTCATTTCATTTATTGATTCCACTTTAAAACAAATATCATAATATACATAACAAATGTATTCCTAAACACAGTGTATCAATGATCAAATTAAATATCTAACAGAAGTATTTAAGCATAAGGTACACTACAAAATGTAAAAAAGTGAGGAGCCTTCATCATGATAAAGTGCAAGTTTAACAGGGAAAGCAAACAAATGTACATGTAATGTACACACAACTGACAGGGAGGTGTTTTTTGACAAAATAGCTGAAATGTATAAACAGTTTAAGAACCTTAGCGATGAAGACAAATTTATATTCATAATGAAACTTGATAATGAAAACATAATTGATAATTTTTGTAAGTTCTTCAAAGCGATTATAAATAGGAGTGGTGAGTTTTAATATCAAGCACATTTTTCTTTTTAAATTTCATTAATCTACCAAAGCCACCATTACCAAAAATATATCTCTAACATTATACATTTATTTACTTTCTGATTTGTAATCGATAATTAGATAACTTATGTATATTGCATTATGCTATACCTTCTTTACGTTTAATTTCAATTTCGTCATTTCTCTTTGTATAGATGTATATCTTTATGATAATTGGAAATCTATGTATTGATGTATTACTGATTTATACGACATACAGTTATGAATGTTTTTGTTTATGTTATCATTGTATATATTTCAAAACAAAACATTCATGCCATATGAATGAAGTTTGTTAATACATTCAAATTCAAATTCAAACAATAGAATAACATCATCATCATCAACAACAAAACACACTTGTAGACTGAAAATAAGGGATACATTACACAAAGTGAAATAGATTTAAAGATAAAGATTTTATAAAACTTGCATGCAAAACAAAAAGTGAGAATGAATTAAAACAAAGAAATACTAGAATTCAAAAGATTTTTTCATATCAAGACTGCACTCTGCAGCATATAAGTGGCTAAATTATACAATTTTACATTTGCATCATGAAATCAACGGAGTTTACAGAACAGATTAACCCTGACAAGAATACATATTATGTGCAGAGAAATACAAAAGATGACAAGTCAAGTTCATGACCATGAACTATGAGACAAAAAGGTTTAGTCATAAAAAAGGTGTAGGGGATAGAAAATGTATGCATTTCAAAATATTAATATGAATAACTTGATATGCCAAGAAGATTATAATAAAAAAATTCAACTAAATATTGAATTATTCAAAAGAAGAATCTGAATCACAAATCAATTACCTAGCGTGAGGTTCCAGTCAAGAAAACAAGTGCATCAACTAAATAAATGATGCAAATCCAAACACTGAAAGATTGAATATCATTATCATGCATGCAGACTGTAGTCTTGTGAGACAGGAGTTACAATGTCCAGACCAACCATCGGTCTACCGCTTTGTTCTTTCACCTTCTGTAAAATGACTGCACTGAAAGGCTAATGCCACTCACATGGCAGCTTGCTTCCATACAAATCTCACAGACTTTCCTCTACAGAAAATTAAACAGTAACCGCATGCATTTTGTTCTCTGGCAAATTGGTGAAACTTCTTGCATACCAATAACCCAGTCCCAGGGGCGGCTCTTCTAGTCGGCAACTCTATTCTTGCCGCTGAAGTCTTTATACATGTATTTGTTCAGGGTGAGCATCACTGGAGCATTTGATATTCTAACATCTATCAGGGGAAAAGATCTCTAAAATCTAATGCACTTTTTTATCACTTGGGACTGGCTCCTATACGAGATACCAGCTCAGGGAACAATGTTGTAGAGACAGAAGACGTTGAAAGGTGTTGTGAAATAAAGAAAGGGGAATGAAGAGTTGGAGTGGAGGGTTCTGGGACGTGTTCCAAAGTCATCGCATCTCAAGTGGGTCATACCACCACGCACCAGCCTGTCATAAAGAATTTAAAAGCAATGAATGGATTTGTAAGAAGAAACGTAGAGGGAGAGGGAAAGAGGCAGGAGTGTCGAGTATCACTAGATTCAAGAGGGAAGGAATTTAGTGAGAAATGAGCAAAATGTGGTAGTTCTCACGAAGTGTTAATCACATTCTGGCGCCGCGATGTCTGACGATCTATTCATGAGGTCATCGGACGGGGCCGATTGCGGTTAAGTGATGAACACCTAATGGGGTAACAAACTGCCTACAACAAGTGTATTTTGATATTTCCATGTTTACATGCCTCCCATAACCCCATTGGTTTCCTGTCAGCCGGCCCGCTGTATCGGGGACCATCCGTGGTATGGGTGCGCTGGCAGTCTTCGGTGATGGGCGATCTGCCGGGATTTGGAGTGGAGCGCTGAAATGCAGGGAATTTTGCATGGCATTGCCTTTCTCCCTAGTTTTTTAATCTATCCATAGAGGAATAGAGAGGGATTTGGCATGTTCTCGTAATATACTATTACAGAGAAAGAGAGAGAGAGAGAGAGAGAGTGAAAATGGGAGACCTAACCCATGAAAAGAATTAAAGAGCGTGAGCCTACAACAGGGGGAGAGGGTACAAAAGAAAGGATAAGATGATATCCTCGCTCCAAATGGCATGAACAATTGAAAATAAAAAGAAACAAGGAAGATAGAGCGAGAAAAAGAAAGAGGGAAGGAGAGAAGGGAACAAGAGAGAAGACAGAGAAAGAGAAGGGAAGGAGAGAAATAGAGATAGATAGAAAGAGAAAGAAAAGGCAGTCAAAGTGAAGAGGAAATTTGATATGTGAGGGGAAAACTCCATCATTGAGTAAAAATATATCAAAGGTGACCAACAGAAAGAGCAGACAATACAGATGAGAAAATAGAGTCACCTGGGAGAAAAATGGAAAATAGAAAAGATCTTAGGAGGCAGAGAGCATGACATTTTTGTGAAATAAAGGCCAGAAATGATGCATGGAGAAGGGAATGAGATGAACTGCGAAGAAAAAAAGCACTGCTTGTGATAAAGATAAAGAGAGAGAGGGAGAGAAGGGGAGACAGAAAGAGAAGATGGAATAAGAACACAGATTAAATACTGAGAGGATAGGAAATAGAAGACACAGCCGAGTTCAACACTCTCTCCAAGTTTCAAATAACATATATTCCTGGAGAGAATTTGCTGGAAGTGTTCTTGAATTTTGATTTATAATTACCATCATATTCTCCAGACATTCTTTATAAATTGCCCCGTGCCGATCACCACAAAATCAGTATTCGAATACTGGTCCTTCAGGATCTGCGCATCAACATTTGCTCGAATGTGATACCAGGTGTAATAACATAGATAGTTAGTTGGTAATAGGTTTTTGAAGTGATTTGTGGGAAATAGATATGTCCCCAATAGATGGCACAGTGTAATTTTTGTAAACTAAATTTCTTTGAGTGTTCTGATAGTGTTTTTTCACTGTCAGCGTTACAAGGGGACATGAAAAGTACATAAACAGGATCCATAACTTGAGAGAAAGTACAGATTCGATTCAAATGTCACTGAATTATGCCCACCGCCATTTCCCCATCAAATGATAGTTGTGATCATAATACCCCAGTCCCACTCATTCAATTTGGCGTCGGAAGTCTCCCTACCTCGTTAACCACCAATACAGACCCACTCCCGTTGTCATCTTCATAGAAATGGTGTGATTGATGACACAGCCAGAGACCTTTCAGGCATAATCATTTCTTCTAAGCTTCATAGAAGCTTCCTCTCCTCGACCCCCACCCCAGGAATTCAGCCAAATGGGGTCTTAAAATGGAAAAGAGGCTCTAAATCACAAGTTTCTTTGCTGATGGCAGCGTGAGAGCTCGAGGGTATAAACAGAGCATAGAATTCAGAAAAGTTACAGCGTCGGATGCTCTTTAACTCTATAAAGGCCTTCACATCTCTCCTCTTAGTCCGAGTAAGGCCTAGAAGATACAAATGTCATCCACAAACAACCTGACAACTTTCATCTTCACGATGATTGAGCAGACAAGGAAGTTTTTGAAGAGTGCCTGCCGTCCACGTGCATGCGAGGATTGCATTGGATGGCCGAGCGCGGATGAGTGAAAAAAGGTAGGTAAACAAGTGCCCAGACAGTCTGGCGCCACCATGGACATGACGTGTCATCATGCATTAAATATCTATGCAAAAGTGGCAACACTTCGGTTAAGGCAGCGCATACCCAAACAAGTGGTGTACAATTTCAATTCTTACTCTGCGGTTGACATCCAGTTTTCCTTTTCTTCACTTCTTTTATAAAATAAAAAGTCATCTTTTCTTTTATTAGCATCTCAATCTTCACAGCTTTTATGAACTCTTACTCACTGCGTGCCTGACCTGAATTTTGAGGGAGGTATGGCTTCAAATTTTTTGTGTGCATCATCATATCCCCTGGTGTGACTTATACCCAATGCGATATTCATTCGGTCCGTTTTGCAACTTGTAGTTTGGAAACTTATTCCATAGGGCATTATCTCCATAAATAATCTCCCAAGATGCAATTCTTCTCCTTCATACTCTAAAATCCTGAATATTCATGAAAAAAACCCAATATAAAGCCAAACTTCAAATATTTTATGCGTCCCGGTGAGGTGGTTCTGTCACCTGCGTTGTTATCAGAGGGTAATGTGTTTGGACCTCATCATTGCACTTCCATCCCTTGGCGAGCCATTAATCTACTTCTGCCACTCTCCACCCAGGTGCTAAATGGTTACTTGGTAGGATGCCGAACTCAATTAAGTATGCCGAGCATTTGAGCTTGAATGCTCCAGACCTGCATGAATGCAAGTAAAACTTGTCCACGAAGACTGCCTTCAGATGGAAGATATCATCCACATTTTTTTCTTACGCTTTGTTTAAACATCATTGTATTGATTTATTCAGGCAAACTGAAATATCAGGGAGGAAGAATGTTTGTCTATATAACCTTATTTGTTACTAATCTGTATTGAGGAATTGAAAGTAGCATTTTCTGGGAAGGAACAAACTTCTGAAGAACTTCCAAGTGCTTGAATTTTTTTCCGATCAAGGATCATCTCTTTCAATGAATAAGACGAGACCCAAATAACACAAAGCTAAGCGATTGATCATAGAGCTGCTTTTTATGATTAATTGCATTGATTATCATTTATAATAAATCGTAAAAAATCAGCCCTAAAATCGATTGCTAGGCTTTATGTTATCAGACCCAGGTATCACATCAAATTAAACAGAGAAGAACAATTTGTTTTCCTCTCAAACCTCTAAAACGAACATTCATGGCACTCAGCAAATTTTTCTCTCCCCCAGACAAGCTTGTAATAAGCCTTCCCAGATAATCTGTTGCCAAGCAACGCACCATTGCCCAGACATTTTGATCTTGACTGAATGCTTTTAGGTGAGTGCCAATTACCAATTTACTGATTGCATACACAATAATTGAGAATGAGTTGGCAGGTTTTTCATACCTCCGAATCCATATGCTTCTGTTTATTGATGCATGTATCAACATCGCCTTGTTAGCAGACATTTTGCTCACAATATATATTTTCTCTGGGTGCTAGATTGCGTAGCATGGGTTTTGATGTACATACATGTATGAAGGCAATTAAACTTTAATTACCTTACCAGTAGAGTTTGACAGAAGTGTTGAAAAATCGATACAACACAATAGCAACCTGCTCACTACACATCTAAGGTAGATCGCACACATACAAACTCTTAATTTGACTCAGAATGGTTTGGAAGCAACAAAAAAACTAGCTCATTCTGACACAAAGTAACTAAAAAACAAGTCACTTTGACTAAAGCATTGACCCTTTGACTCCTCAGAAATAAGTTAAATTTCGATACCACACAATGCAGCCCACTTACTACACATCTAAGGTAGATCGCACACACTGTTTTATTTCCGTTGAGTCAAATTTAACTTGGAATGGTGGCAGCTGGGAGTCAATTTTATTCCAAGTCATACTGAATCAGATTCTGAATGAATTTGACTAGGAATTGTGCCATCCGGGAGTCAAATCTAATTGAGTCAGGATCTGAATAACTTTAAATCAGAATGGTGTGGCATCAACTAACACTAACACCATAAAAAAAGCAACTTAAAAATGTTGACTAGTTAAAAAAAATTGACTAGGAATGTGCCATCCGGGAGTCAAATCTAATTGAGTCAGGATCTGAATAACTTTAAATCAGAATGGTGTGGCATCAACTAACACTATAAAAAAGCAACTTAAAAATGTTGACTAGTTAAAAAAAATTGACTAGGAATGTGCCATCCGGGAGTCAAATCTAATTGAGTCAGGATCTGAATAACTTTGAATCAGAATGGTGTGGCATCAACTAACACTATAAAAAAAGCAACTTAAAAATGTTGACTTGTTGAATCCTCAAAAATCTCTGTCATAAGAGAGGAGATAGAAGATTTATCATGTTGATAAAGGCATGGCCCAACCCAACTTGTATTATTGAAGTAATTTAATGACACAACTACTTTGACATGATGGCATAAACTACTCAAATACTTTAATTGTTTCCTTTCCCACAATACAACAGTTTGATCACACAATCTTATTTTATAATACATGCCCACTCTATACATATACTGATGAATGACCTGAATTTTGACCAGGATTTTGTCACAATTTTTGCCCAAACCCCAAAATAAAAAAAAGAAAATGTAGTTAAGAAATTTCCAAATCCCCATTGCACACGATTTGATTTTTAGACACATATTTCCATAGTCTAACATATGTTATATGATATTTTTTCATTCTTGCAATGGACAGAATACTTCATGAGGTGAACGATGAAATGATCCATTCAACGAGGTGCAGTCGAGTTGAATGGATCGTTATTCTATCTTTCACCATTGCACTCATAATAAACCTTCATTATTTGTATACAGTAGGTCCCACATAGGTTAAAAGATAAGACTGTTCTGGGTGTGTGCATTCCAGTCTTCCTGAGGCAATTGGCTGAAACAGGGAGCATTTTCATTACACAAATAGTAAGTGAAAAATCACTTTCTATTGTTATAAGCTACTGAAATCCTTGCATCTGATTGGCTCATCACGCGTTGTCAGTGAAAAAAATCACTGACAACATGCTTCATGATACGCTCCCAAGGAGAAAAAATGGAGGAGTGTTTCACAGTCAGTGACTTTGGATGAAAAGTGTTAAAAGCTACGGAAATCCTTGCATCCGATTGGCTAACAGCAAATTTGTCAATGAAAATCACTGACAAGTTGCTTTCATGACACACACTCCCAGGCCTTGGAGTCATATCACAAGACTGGTGACCATATCTCTAGCATTTCCTGGGTACCCCCAATTACGGGAATGAATATTTGAGATATTATACCCATCCAGGTGCTTCTCATCAGATGGAGAGAACCGATGGAGTGCATCATCATCATGCCATCATTTGAATTATAAGTGAGTTTGGGTGTAGAAAGTGGAAATTTTTCATAAAAATGCGATTTAAGTATCAATCATGCCAAGCAGCAACACACATTTTTTAACTGGATTCATTATTTCATTTTACCGTTTTTGTACATAAATATACTAAAATTTAAAGAGACAAATTGTCAGAGGAGTACTAAAGAGAATTTGTATTTTACACAAATTACTAGATACTGTCAAGATGAATAGATTCTTTAATTATTTTAAAAACATACATTTTCACACAAAACTAAATTTTAATAGAATCTAAATTTACCTCTCTGATGATTATTTAATCAAATTTGAATAGTTTCTGGAGTGATAACAGATTTATTGAATGAATTCCAATCAAGGGGGATTTTCATAAAAGGCCACAATTGTAATATATGGCACGTTGATACGAAAAACTATTTATATTGTTTAAATCAAAACAATACCACAAATTAAGTGTACACCAACATACAAATTTAATAGCAAGGTTGTATTTGGACAATAAAACATGCAGGATGTATTCATGTGTCAAAGAAAATAAGAAATTGATGATCCACATGAGCATGCAGAAGTCATAAAGACAGATACAGAGGCGGAGAGTAAAAACAATCAAGTACTAATGTAGATAATAATTATAATAAATCACAAAAATAAATAAAGATATTGTTTAAGTAGATGAAAATAAAGCACTCAATACAAAACAATCATTGCAAAGAAAATATTTATGACTTAATATAAAAAACTGAAACGTCTAAAATAATACATACACAAATTGACAAGTATCCTACTTCTTAGAAACAAACAAAAATCAACGATGATAATAATGAATACCTAAACATCCAAATAAAAAATTATTTGAATAAATCAACACACAGAATACAGGAAAACAGAACAATAAAGAGCAAAGTAACAAATGTGGCAAATAATTCAAGGATGGTCACAAGTATTCACAAATTACAAAAAAAAATAAACATCATTACCTTTCTCTGTGGGACATGATAAAATGGAAATAAAAGGAAATAAAATGAATCATAATATTAGTTTCATAATGCTATTAGAAAGTTTGCAACATATCAAGAAATACTTGCATTATTATTATGGCTAATACTAGTATGTCAGAACACATTAGTCTATAATTAATATGATCCATCAAAGACCAAAAACATTTAGTCAAAAGCATTTGAGCAGGTCATTATTTGTAGATCATACCTATTGTCAATTTATAGAAAATTGTAAAGTCTGTTTTAAATATAAATACCAAGATTAATAGTACCTGTACATGACCATACTACAAATGTGTAAGGGCCGAAGAAATCCTGGTTTCTCAAATGCTAGAAAATGTCTACATGCTCTAGCAGAACAAACTTGCATTTAAAAGCATGTTATGTTATGTGAAGATAAAACTATGCATGCAGCACATGAATTTCTAAATCGAATGAAAATGAATCAAAGAAAGAAAATCATATGATTTGAATTCCTTGCTTGTCATGAATTCATATTTATAAGATAGGTTGTAGAATTTCAATCATAAGATGAAATTGACTTGAAGATTTGACTTTAGTTGACGGCAATCTTAGCAATAAGTCTCGGGCAGAATAACCTAATTCAAGTGATAATATGCCACAATTACATCTTAATGCACATTATCAATAATCTGAATAAGGACAAAATACAATTGAAATTATTATAAAACCCTTCTTGTTTTAAGCAAAAATAGAATTCTGTAGCTTAAGTAGAATGTCAAGGTCATTCAATTTGTCATACTGAACATGTAACATCTAAATTTCAGCAAAATATGATCTCAGTTGGCTGTAATGATTAAAATAAATTGTCGCTCACATTTCATCTATATTTCTATTTATCACACTGAATACTACACACATGAATTATATCTAAATATTATCATTGTTAGTTGAAATAATCAAAAGAAAACCAATAATCATTCATAATTTATATACAAAAAAAATGATCAATTTGCAGAGTGAATATATATATATATACACACACACACATATATATATATATCTTTGTGTCTCTGTTTTCTATCTATCTGTATCCAACATATGAAATGTAATATCGCCACATCTCACAGTCTACATATATCATGAACTATGACAAATATATCTCTGTATATCTGTCCATTTTTCACAATGACGTGCAAAAGACCAAGAAATGAACAGAGCTCAAAATTGCTCTCTGAAAGCAAAACGATGTTACTGGTTGGGGTATACTTTCGTCATATAAACCTGTATTAAGCACACGCCAGTTATTCAAAGTACGATCATTCTATTCCACTAAAGATTGTACTCTACAGGTAGCTGGTTATATAATGAGATATCATCAACACTCAATGCATGCACCGGTGGTATTTACATTTACTTATACACATCACTTGTGATAATACGAGATAAAAGGGAAACATCTTACGCCAAATCTAAAGCTCGGAGAAGGCACGGCACCCAAACAATAATGGCGGCCAAACAGGGAGTCTGGAACGCACGTCATAAACCAACTTTTAGCGATGTTTTCAAGTTGTATATACAGACCTACCTAAGCTGGGCCTCAGCTCGCTACTGCTATATATATATCTTCGCATCGCAGCAGTCTACTGTGGGTATATGTTAATAACTACACACAAAGGATGCTTAATATCTCTCTATGGCAAAAAGAGACGAGGGGTAACCGTGGGTTACGGTGGCAAATTAATGGACTACTTCACTCCACCAAGGCCAATATAATCATCAATTCTCTTCCCAGGGTTTGGGTGTTATTAATGCATGCAGTTAACGGATACGAGTCTCAATTTTAGTAGAACATTAAAAGAGTTTAATCTAGAGACCACAAATACGTAATGGGAATTGATGGAAGATGTGTTTTTAGAAGTGCTATTTATTGATCTCCTCAGCATATGCTTTTTCTCCCCCCCCCCCCTCACACCCTCTTGCTTCCTCTCTCTGCCACTCTCTGCCAATATCAACCTCTTGCATGTATCTCAACCTCCATTATGTGGACTCATTCAAATAAACACAAGACACCTCCCTCTTTCTCTTCTACTTTGCCACTTCTCTTTTCTTTTACCTCCTCCCCCCCCATCCAACTCTCTCTTTGTGCTGACCCCTTCAGACTTCTACTTCAACTACCCGTTACCCCATCTGACCTTACAGAAAATTGAAAACTGTACATGCTCTTGTATAAACCCATTTTAATTTCCTTTACCTCTCCCCTCTCTCTCCGTCTATGTCTGTCTGTGTGTTTTTCTCTCTTTCTACCCCCCCCCCCGGCCTCTTCTGCATCGTTTTTTGAAAACATGATTGGTATTCTCATACTCAAGAATCAACAGACTGAATAAATGACCAAGATACGATGACGACACCACCATCACAACGGCGCATTCAGAAGCCATTTTAGTGTTCCGATCACCACTGCACACCAGTGTACAAGCCATCACCGCAGCACAGAATGACATTGCATTAGCACTGTACTCCCAAACAACGACACACATACACGACACGGACAAAACATGAGAGACAGATAACAAACACAAGTTACCTCTGGTGTCGGGTGCCTCTAATTCAGGGTGCCCTCTGTCTCACTGCCGCATATTAGGAATTCTACCAGCACCACAATTTCAATAACACCCTCTCATTATCTCCCCTACGCCGTGCTCATACACCACCACCACCTCAACAAAAAGGAGACGGTATGCTCGGCAAGCTCTGACACAGAATGCATGCGAGTGGGAAAAAAATAGCCAGCAAAGGCCAAAATTTATTGACTACTGTTTTCTGCCTGGGTGTATTATGTCTAAGAGGGATATCACGGTGTGCTGGAACCGAGCACGGCCTTTTTATTTCCAGGCTTCGTCCTTTTGGTGGGCCTCTGTCATCAGCAGTAATAATGATGGGAAGACATCTACGTCAATGCAAGGTGGCGAAATTCATATAACTGCAGTGGCAACTGTATTAAAAAAGCTGAGAAATGTACACCTTGGATTCATGCAGTCCTTTCTTCCTCTCTCTTTCCTGTCTCTCCTTTCTCTCTCCCCTCTCTCTCTCATTTTCTCACTGTTGATATTCACACGTTCATGTCTTCCATGGCAACTGCATCAAAACCTGAGAATTCTGTACTTCAGATTTTTGTATATTATCTCTCCAATTTCCTTTCTTTTCCTATCTCCATCTTACACACACCCCCACTCTCTCTCTCTCTTTCTCTTCTGAAGACATTTCAATAACTGCCATCAGAACTGTTATTTATACATCTGAGAATGTATACCTAAGATGTTTATATATTGCTACATTTCCAGTTCAGTGATTTCTCTATCTCCTTTCCTCTTTCCATCTCTTTTCTGCTCTTCACACATTCAAATGAGTACCGTCTTAACTGTTATTATATCTGTTTAAGTTGTGTATATATTTCTCTTTTTACAAATCTTTCTTAATTCGCTATCCTCTCTGTCCTTGTCTTATTCCCCACCCCTTCCCACCTCTCTTTCTCTCTCACACTCTCCCTCTTTTGTTAATCTCAGTGTTGCTTTTTAACCTTAAGAAAAATTCCATGGATACTATAAAGAAGTAGACAATTCTAAACTAACATTCCAGCATATCTCTCCTACTTCTTTTTCTTTATCTTTCACCCTCTCTTTCACACCCTCTTTCCCCCTTTATCCTATCTTTTTAATACATTCTTCTCAGATTTAAATAGCCACTGCTCTCTTCTCACTTTTCATTTCTCAAACACTTTCATTAAAATACAGATCTAAGTAAAGCACCCTTTTGTTCTTGTCCACTTTCCTTTCATCATCTCTGAGATTGAGAGGGAAGGCTAATTATCTCCAGCTCATTAACTCCAGTTGACCCATAAGTTAGTATATATTTGATGATATAATCAATAAATATTATGACCCCCCCCCCTCCTTACATGAGGAAAGTGATCTGAAATGCAGCCCATATTTCCTACCTTTGACATGTGTATACAACGTCCCTCTCTGTGTAAGATGTATTTGTGCTAGTCTTGTATAAAGACCAACTTCTTGATCAAAGTTACAAGCAGGGCCTGTGTATGCAGACTACACCCCCCCCCCTCCCCAAAATATACGTTGCTTTGATAAAGAAATAATTTTTCTTTTTTTGATTTCTCTTTCATAATACAATATCTATCATAAATTACACCTGACTTGAAATCCTTAATTCCCATCAAGAGATAAGTGTAAAAGATTAACATTAATATTCAGAATAATCCTTCAAACTATATTAAAAGTGATCATACACGCCCTTTTCTTTGAAAGACCTCACCCCAAGATAATCTGTTATTTGCTGTACAGTGCGTCCCAGAAAAAACGAAACTGAGATTTAGCGATGATTTATCATAACTTTCTCATTAATACAATAGACAAATGACCTACCAGTGTAAAGCTTAGAATCTCCTCTTACATCTGATATTAATTAGATTATTCCTCATTCACGCATGAGTGAGCAAGAACAATCCTAAGAAAGGATGCCAAAAACTCATTTGGCGGGGGGTATCTGAATTTCAAAAAGAAAATCACATGACTAAAAGGCTCAATTTCTGCTCTTTTGTTTGGTACCATAATCACAGAAAATGGTTAAGAATTAAAAAAAGTTATGATCCCTCGAAACAATGCTTGTATTTCCATAATTTCATTAAATAAACGTGTTTTCACCGGTTTCCCACAGAAGCTATCGCACGGTAACAAAAGACTTGATGCATGGCTGATCGTCAACAAAACAGAGTGTCGAGTGAGTTTGAACGCTAGCCTGTAAAACCTCTTCATTTTATGAAATTATTGAAATTCAAGCTTTATTTCAAATAACTAGAACTTTGTTATTTCTTGACCATTTTCTGTAATTGAGGTATCAAATTAAAGAGCAGATATTGAACTTTTTAAAAATGTGGTTTTCTTTTAAAAACCCAGATAAGGCCTGCCAAATGACTTTTTGGTATTCCCTTTTCAAATTGTTTTTGCTCACTCATGTGTGAATGAGAAATATTCTGAGTAATTTCAGATGAAAGAGGAGATTCTAAGCTTTGAATTGATAGGTCATTTGTCTCCATTGTATTTGTGATTAAGTTATGGTAAATCATCGATAAATCTCAGTTTCGTTTTTTGTGGGATGCACTGTATAAGCTCCAACTACCAGTTGATGCAGAGGTCACCAACATCTTAGCAGAATGAGGTGTATTCCCAGGGGTATAATAATTTTTCTATGAATATTCATGAAGTTAAACCATTAGAAAACAGAGATTAACTGTAAAAACTTCTCTTTTTTGTGGGGGCATCAAAGGACTCTTGATGATGTATAAGAAACGAAACTTACAAGATGGCTGCAAGTTGTAATATAAATCAAATCAAAAGTGACTGCAGAAAATAGAAAATGCTGTCATTTCAATTCAATTTTCATTCACAGGTGGATATACCTGAATAATTCAAATCTTTTCAATATGCAGGATATGAAATCTGTCATTTTCTTTTATGATACTAATATCCTGCCACAGAACCTAAGGGTGATCTTAAGTTCATTGCTGCATTATTTACATCATCGCAACAATCCGTAGGGGGTATAATCACCTATGAATAATCATGATATTAACAGGACATCTGCGCTAAGGACTGTTTACCGATCAGTTTGTGATTCATGAGACGAAGTGATGATATGAGAATAATGCTCACCCACTATTAATGAATATGTCCTCAAAAATGACTAGTAATTTAAAGTTACCTGATGTCTTGTATAACCCTCTATTTGGCTCTCTTTCTTTATTTCATCCTCACAAATCAATATCTACATTTGCCACTCTCGACCCAGGTGTAGTAAATGGGTACCCGGTAGGAAGAAATTCCTTGAATGCTCGATGCGCCCGATCAGGGTAGCCGTGCTAAAGCCGGGGTAATAGTATGCAGCGCTTAGAAACATTTTGTATTAAATATATATAAATGTTGCATATTATTATTATTATATTCTGATTGTAATTCTTGGTTAATGTAAGGATGTATACAAAAAACTATGTATGAATGTTCCAAAGTCCAGTTCATCTCTCACACTTATTGTCCATATGTAATATGGAAGAAAGAAAAGAAAAAGACACTAAAGAAGAAAGTCCCTTGGCAGGGACTTTCTTCTCAGTAGTCTTAGTCTTCTTTGCAGACTTCCAAGGTATCACAAAGCTTCGTGATATCTTGGATGTTGTCTCGTAGAACCTTGCGATGACGCTTGGCACCACCCTTTCCAAGACCCTTTCCTCCTTTTCCGCGACCTGACATCTTGATGAATGAGAGCTAGTTGTGTACGATACTGAAGACTGGATTAGGGTTTGCTTTGTATTCCAATTTCTTTCTCGAATTTTGTTTGTGTCTTATGGAGAAAAATTATAATTTCTATTTTCAAAATCTGTTGCTATCACTGATATGAGGGAGGGGGATATTAGGTACATGAAATACAGTGAAGAATTCTTCTATATTATGTTAAATGCAAGTAAGTCGCAGAAATACATACATTGATGGTGTAGGTTGAATGAAAAAATAAAGGAGCGAAGTATCAATGCTACAGGGTTTAATCAACTTATATCCAATGGCTACGGGGAACATTACCCTCTTCAATGGTATCTCACAGGTACAAATCTAATGTGATGATAGCCCTATAACTGCGCCCGCACCCATCAGATATGTTACGTGAAAATGAAAATCAATTTCCCCAATGGGCTAGAGGCAATGTTACATTCATGTCTGGGGTCGTGTTATCCCAGCCTACCAGAAATCTACTCTTAAGAGGGAGCGCAGTGCCAACTTCAACCCCATTTCATTGCGTGACAATCTTTCAGCTCTAAAGCGAGGAGATATCGAGCATTCATGCTTGAAGCCTTTAACATGAGACAGGATAAGTTTCAGATCTGCCAGGTATAATGCAATTACAAGATTAAAGACACTATATTCCTGGATTTAAGAAGCGTAATCTTTTTAAGATATGAATACAGGCTCAGCTGGAGGAAATGTTTCATTTTGAAAATCTTATTAAATGGATAAAATGTATCTTTACTGCTGGAATGTTTCAGTCATGCTTCTATGCCTTAATGTCATAATGAATGAAAAAAGAAGAAGAGGTCGAGTAAGTGAGTGAGTGAGTGAGAGAGAGAGAGAGAACTTTAGAAGATAAGAATACTCAAAGTCCCCAGTTTTCCATATCTATACAGATTTTTTTTCTAAATCTCAGAATTCCTGACGACTGGTTTTTACACAAAAACATAACGGTTTTGTACAAAAATGGAATTACAAACTTTGAGAATAAAAAAGCATGTGTAAACCAAGCAAAATCCACTAAAGGACAATTGCACATTACCAGAAAATCTAACTAGAAGCTATAGATCTTTAGCATGCGTTCGAGGAGTATAGTTTTTTTTTAACAGAATGTGCCATTTAGAATTGTCTAATGTTTTACATGTATGTCATTAAAAAAAAAAAATCTGGTTTTTAGAAAATGGAAAAATTTGAGATGCCTCTAATCTGAATCTCAATGCCCTTAAGGAATCATGAACGAGAGGGAAGGGAAATAATGGAAACAGATAGGGAGGATAAAATGGAGGTAAATGCTTAACACTTTTGCTTCTGAAGAGCATTTTTACATTACAAAATGAATAATGCATATCTTCTTCATTTGGTCATCATTTTATGTATATCTGAACATAATGTTTAATAGTAAGACAACAGCATGCCCCTTCATGTCTATAGAACATTCCACCCTTTAGCAGCACTCAAATGTGAGATTTCAGCAAACACCGAACCAAAAATGTGTATAGTCGGTCCTCGAAAATTGCGCCAAAAATCCTGTTTCTCAATCCCTCTCTCTTCTTATCTCACAATCACAAGTCAATGACCACCTTAGTAGCTTTTAACCTACACCGGCCTCTCAAGCCACAAATTCATCCATTATTCAAAGAATATTGATGGGATACACAGTTCAGCCAGGATATGTGTTGTCTGAAATCACAAAGCAACATTTAATCCAAATGTAACTGACTGGGCATGCTTTAAATGTGACGGGGGAACAGATAAGGGGCTGTCGCAACTGAGCCTGGTCTTACAAAGAGTTGCAATCGATCCGATCAACCAGAACTTTGGAAACCCAGCAACGTCAACTTCTGAAATGCATGTTTCTTCAAATTTTTGCTAGATATCATGTATGATTCATAACTTCATATTTTTCTTGAGAATTCAGGGTGCTTTTCTTTGTTTGCGAAGAACTTTGTGCAATTTTTTTTTTTTGCCTTAAAATTATGTCATTGATGGATTTCCATACAGATGAGATTAATCGTATCAATCGCAACTCTATGTATGAGGGGGGGGGGTGGGGTGACATCAACAAACTAGAAATCTTGAAACCAAAGACAGAATATTTGTCCCTGTTAGTGGTTGGATTGGAAACATTTGTTGGGGGGGCTGGGGTTGGCATGGGAAACAAACAATCTGGATGAGGTATATGTCCACCCCCCCAAATTTCAAATTTTGTACGGCAGCCTACAAGAGATGGTCATCTGGTCCTGATCGGAAGTTCAAACATATCTCAAGAAATCACCTTGCAAGAAAGTAGACTGAGGGGTGAGTTGGATGCCTTAAAATTTGATTGATCACAATGAAAAAGACTGACTTCCTCTTCATCCTGTTTATACTCTCTAAAAAGATGAAATCTGTGGTACAGGTCACAAGACAGGGATGGTTAATTTTCATGAGTTACAATCAAGAACCCATGATTCGTTTTACAGCATATGGCTATTGGGACACTGATTTCTCCTAGTCTGCAGGCACAGACCCTGATTGGAACTTTGATCAACAAGTGTGCCTCCAAGCAAAGACTAGCACATACAAAACTTGCTGTTCCAATACAAGAGCGAGAGAGCCTTCAATACACGAGGCATGAGTAGGCTGCACATTCAGACCCTCAACTCGAGTGAAGGGTTTGCCCAGCAGACTAGATTTCTCCCTTGTCACCAAGAGCTTTGAAATCATCAATGCAACCAACCTGTGCTTCTTAGTCTACTGTATGTCAGGATTCACCCATTTCCTGTGGCAATACTACCCTCCCAGGGAGTGTTTCATCAAGCAAAAACTATGTGATTTTCACCGACTAATTCATCCTGAACCAATCAGATACAAGGATTTCCATCCATGATTTAGTCCGTGAAAACCCATGTTTCAGGTAATGCTCCCCACATGAATACCTTCAAACACCAATCCATCCATTTCTTTGGAAAAAAATCCCGACAACATTACCACTGAAAGGCATCTCTAGGGGAGCATTTCATGAAACAGCAGTCAGTGACAATTGTTATAAGCTACAGAAATTCTTGCATCTGATTGGTTGAGAGCAAATCAGTCGGTGAAAACGACTGAGAAGATGCTTCATGAAACACTCGCTAGGTGTGCACAACATCAAGGTGTGCAGACGTAAAGGTTAATTTATTCAATCGGAGCAAGGTGCGAATTTTCTCCAAAGAGTGGAGAAATAATGGAAGGGGTGGACGGGGGAGGTTTTGTTTTGATTCTGTTTCTTCGCCCAAGGAACTCTCCAGTCTGGGACCTACTGAAGCAGGACATAACCTAGATAAATTGCTCGATAAAAATCAATAATTTTGCCAGTCAAGATTGACTGATACATGCGTAATTTGACAAGTAGGCATTGCAGCACAATGTCTCCATCTATTTCTGAATATAGGAGCCTCTTACCTGGAGCTACAGGAGATATAATACATACATTACACAGTCAAAATGCTGTTTAAATTTTTTACACAACGTCGTTTACTAATTGACCCGTACAGTAAGTTGGTTGAAACAGTTTAAATAATTGTTGAAAATCTTAAACAACAAAAGTTCAATTTACAATATTTTATTTTCAATAAATCCGGCATGGTTGTTTAAACAGTTAAACAACTACCGTAAGGTTCATATAGTAAACAACATTGTACTTTTAAACAGTGTGTTACTGTGTATAACTGTAACAGACAACTGTCCACCTGACAAACATTTCAGAGGTAACCTACAACACTCTCATAAATTTGTTTAACCAATCCCTTGTTAAAGATGATTATGTTTCTATACAAGGAAAGTAAGAAGTCAATATATTATGACTTTATTGTAAGGGTGTATGGTTGTGGGGGGGGGGCCTTGTTAAGATGAAAACATTTCTCTAAAATGACAGCTACAAGCCAATCTATTGAATATTCATTGCACGGGAGGGGGGCACTTGTTATACAAATTTCTCTAAAAAGTAACCAAAATTCCAATGTATCAAATATTTGTTGTACAGGGAAGGGGGGGGCACATGTTAAAGATGAATATATATTAAAGAAGTCAATATACTATGTATTCATTGTTATGGGGGGGGGGGCTTGCTAATTTTTCCAAAAGGAAAATTAATTAAAATTCTTATACCACTATATTAAATGTTCATTGTATAGGGGGGCATTTGTTACACATAAACATCCCTCTAAAACAAAGGCAAGAAGCGGATATATTATAGGGAGCCTATATTTATTGTAAAGGGTGGAGGGGGTACAGTATATCCATACATACATGTATGGATATACTGTACTTCTCTTACAGGAAATGACAGTAGTTGCAGTAAAAGACTGATTTCGTTAGAAAGTCTGTAAAACCAAGGTTAAGTATTACTATATCATCATCGATATAGATCTGGTACAGTTACATAAACTGAACTTTGTGAAATCATAAAATCTAAGCTGAAAAACAATCACACTGAAGTTCGCTAACACAGATAGGCAAACATGGTACAGTGTATATTATATTGCTGGAATAAAGACCAGACGGAAGTGCCCGAATCCGTGCTTATTTTGCTTATTTCTCAGCAATTACACAATTTCTTCCAGAATCCTTCGGCACATATTTTTTATTCATATAAACAGACACTTGGGTGGTCATTACATTGGATTCTGTAAAAAGTCATTTTGAGATCGTTACCACAACAGCTGGCATTTATCTATAAAGGGAAATAGGAAACCAAGATATTATGTATTTATTGTACTGGTGGGCACTTGTTACACATGAACATTTCTCTATAACAAAATCAAGAAGACAATATATTATAAATCATATATTTATTGTACAAGGGGGGGGGACTTGTTAAAGATGAATATATTTCTACAGAAGGAAAACAATAATCCAAGATATTATGTATTCAATGTGGGGGAGTTGATAAGATGAATATATTTCTCTAAAAGGAAAGCGGGAAGACAAGATATCATTATACATTCATTCTCGAGGAAGACCATTCATCAAAGCAATTTGCCATTTTTCTTGCCCTTTTCTGAACCTCCTGGCCAGGCACTGGCTTGTCAGTTATAATGGATTATGCCTCTTCCAAATAGCAATATAATTTATGTATATCTATTCCTTGATAGTAGAGGATACAGTCTGCCTGAGAAGTCCCCCTGAACTAATAATAAAATCTAGCTGATCCCTGATATATCACTGGGGGATGATATGAAAAAAGGGGTATTGTGAATTGGGGCAATAATAGTTTTCAGAGGCTGAGAGTACAGGAATCATCATTTTATAAAACACACTTACACTAAACCCATTCACTACCGAATCCTGTAATTCATAAAGGCTTTGAGCAGGTAACAAGCAATCTCAGAAAGCTACAGTTTAATAAAGAAAGTGCCTTTTAGACTATCAAGCTCTTTATATATCATTGGGTTTAAAGATGGTAGAGGGGAGAGGTAAAGATGGAGATGAAAATAATGAAAAAGAAAAGAAAAAGACAAAGATAGCACAGATTATCAATAATCATTATTTAGATGTCTGATTTTCATTTTTAGTTCAGAGCTAATAAGAAGTTACCATGCACAAGTTTTTTTAATTTTTTAACTAATATCCTTTTAAGAATTGATTTTGCTGTAGTTTCCACTGACGTTCTCCTCTGGTTGTTTGCTTTTTATAGAAACTATGGAATTGCTTTCCTTCATGAGGAGCAGAATACATACATTTGCCTTTACGTATGCATGACTATAAACAAAACATATGGTGCCTTGTACTAGACAAATTTCTCATGAAACTCGTGACAAACATTAGTGTACCCCTTTTCCGTTACCTGCACCCCCGCAACACCTTTTCCTCATCTGTCTTCTATCTTGCGACATCGTCTCAAGAAGCACAAAAACACCTCATCGAATCTTATGATTATTCATGACCGCTGCAAAAGGGCTTTTAGCGCTTCTTGTTTTACCTGCCGCCAATGTCTCCTCCTGTCAACCAATATGTCTGTCAGTTTTTTCTTCTCCTTCCACCTTCCTTCAATCTCTTGTCTTACCTTTACTCTGCGCTCACTCGCCCCTCGCCAAAAAACAACTCTCTCAGGTTGCTCTGGGGGAAAACTAAAGGAGAGAGCCGCCCCTCCCTGGCCCCTGAGTAGATTCAAGAGATTCCGCAGCAAGATGGTGAGATTATGGGTTTATGTCATTCCCCTTACTTTTTCCAGCTGTTAATTTTACCAGTTTATCCCCTCTTCGCCATGTCCAGGAGTTTTCCCCTCCCCTCCCGTGTCTCCCTTTAGAGGGTCAAGTTTCAGTATCGAATAAAAACTTTCAAAATCTTATCTAATTATAGGAAGAGAAGGTGGCAATCAGTGGCCATCCACATCAAATAGGAAGCTTGAGGGAACCCTATTACCTTCCCTGGTGGGTCAGCTTTGGTCAAATGCATTGAGTCATCAAGGATGCCAACTGCCTTTCATTTAACTTTAGAGGGCGTTCTTTCACTTTATTGCCAAAAGATGTCAAATTGATCAGGAAGGAATCAAGGATTTTCTTGTAGGTTTGCTTGTATTTTGTTTTCATGTTAATGCACATAAGCTTGCACATAGTAAAATCAAACTTTGTTACAGCAGAACAATATTTCTCAGTTTCATAACATGCTAAAGACAAATTCGCAAGGAAAGAAACGAGACCAAACTAACACTAATTGACTAATTGAAAATGAAGTGACTAAAAACACACTGAATGGGATGGGAGTCATACTCTTACAATTTTTCAAGTACTATAAACAATGATTTCTCAATAAAATGTTAGGTTACTTTTCCCTACAAAGCCATGGATAAACGGCTGCAGTCTTTACCTTTTCCTGATGAAAAGAAGCACTTCCCTTTTCTTTCCCCAAATGAAATTGAATCCCTTTTATCATTAGAGCATCAGGTGAAGGATAAACTCACAGGACTCCATTAAAGCTTTATTCTGGGAACAACCCCCCAGGAACATGGGATCTGTAAAGCCTCATAATAATGTGGTAGTTATGAAAGCCACTTAAGATGCAGTGAGTATCGTTGAATAAAAGCCCCAAATTGGCAGAAATCTACCAAGCTACAAATCCCCGGCACGAGGTGTTGAGACAGATAAGAAGAAGACTTGTTTGCTTGGGCACCTGCTGTTTGTGACGTAAGGTGAACGACACGCAAAACATTACCCTGGAGGTGAAGGAGGGGCTTACCGACGGGCGACAACGCTACCTTGTCAGGAAAATGCAACGTGAGAGAAACGAGTGACACAAGAGCTATTTGGTGATCAGTCAGAGTAACACATACCTGTTCTTGCTTAATACGATGATGGGAGAAAGGGATTAAAAGACGGCGATCATGTCCTTGAAAATGCATATATATCTTTCAAAAGAACTCCATGCTTTCTCTTTTCGCCATTCCAAACGATTCTTTTCAAGTCATGAATAAAATGCTCATGATCAGGCTTGAAAATGCTGTTTTGCATGAAATAATCAAGCTTTCTTTATCATCCATGCTAAACATGATGAAATGATCAATAACAGTTACATTTGAATATTTGAAGGGATCAATAATGCCAGTTGTGGGAAATGTCAAGACAGCCATTTCAAGTTTTCAACTTCCTTTCACGTTGTTAAAGAAGTACATGTACAGCATAGTGTAAAGGTCCTATGCAAAAGCTTGCCCTTCAGATTCCATGAAATTTGAATAAAACGGTGAAATTTTCAGAACATTTGTGTGCAGTCCCACGCATGATTTCCTGTGTGCGGTGCAAGGTGAATATCAACATTGAAACACAGTTACTATCTTATCATTTTGGTGATTCCGAAATTTCAAAGGGAGCTCCTAATCACCTTGAGATGGTTTCTTCCACAATTCACAAAAGTCTGCAATCAATAGTTAAGTAGCAATGGCCAATCAAGGTCATCGTTGCATACGTGATCCATTCAAACACAGAGGAAGAACCAATCGAAATTGTTCTTTCATATCTGCTATCCACCTCATGATATGTGGCCCAAAATTTATGTTTATCCTTAATTACTTCCTTCAAGTTTTTGTACTTCTGAGTTCTAGCTGACAATCCTTTATGTATTCTGTGAGAAAGGCCTTCTACTAATCAAAAAATCCAAAATAGATCATTGCTCAGTAGGAAAAGATTCTCAGAAATTTATCTTGTCTCTCTTCTGAAGCAACACAGAAAATACTGATTGTCAAAAATAATGTGAATTCAGAGATTATGTGTGCTGCAAGTAGTTTCTAATCCTACATTTTCAGTGCAGTGATTTGATTCTGAAATGTCACTGTATAATATTAATTTTCCCTCCCACCTGCTCTAGCTGTATATCATTTTTTCATTCATTGAAACATATGCTTTTCATAAAACATAGTCTTTAATATGGACAGATCATATCATAAACATTTTGGATTTTACTTGGTATATCCACACATTCTATGAATATAATATAACAGTAGGGGAAGGCGGGGTAAGTTGTGACAGTTTTTGCTTTTTGCATGTTAGAATTGATATGATTAATAATCTTGTCGACATAAGTACCTTGCCTTGAAATTTAATTCTTCTGAAATATTTTCCACCTATATATAACTTTCTATCCCCACAGTGAAAGTCATCGTGACCTTTGAAAAAAACGATGTCAAATGGCTCAACTTGCCCCATATATGGGGTAAGTTTGAGCCACCTTCTGGGGTAAGTTGAGCCACAAAAACTATGTACAAAATGTAAGAGGGGAGAACCAGCATGTCAAATTTTTGTTTAAAGTCTTTTCACTTGCTAATTCTCTATAAATACTAACATCCTGTAAAAGGAAAAGAGCAGTCATGTAAATTTGCTCCTTTCAGCCTGCATTTCAATCGATTTTTATGGTTTGTTTGTTTTTTAAGATACATTACCATAGGAATTACCATGGCTCAACTTGCCCCATGCTGTTTGGCTCAACTTACCCCAGTCCGAACTTAGTGCGATAATTTTGTATCCACACATTTATTATGCATCCATCATATAAAAGACTATGACAAGAATGAAGATCCATACCTGGACTAATAATGTTGTTATCATGTCTTTATTATATTTAAAGACGTGTGTGTTTATGAAGCACTTATCTATTTCACACTCTTTTTTACTTTTTTGGCTGAAATTCATATTTTTCCCTCTATAAAACTACTTTTTGTTTCAAAGTTGGAAACAATGTGGTGGGGTTAGGGGTTATGCTATGGGTCATCAATACATGACACCACCACAATGTCTGACTCATTCATAATTGGCCTGGGGGGTGGTGGCTCAACTTGCCCCTATGCTCAACTTACCCCGCCTTCCCCTATCCTTGTCTTTATGCAACTATCACAAAAAGATAAAAAGTTGATAGCTAAAACTGATCTATCACTTGCAACAATTGATTGCAAGTATGTTGTTGCATCATCCTGTCTGGAACCAAAAGGGAGCTAAGTCAACGTCAAGTTAATGCCTTCTTTTGTCGATCATGGAAGCAAAATCTGATTGAAATAAATAGGCCTTCTTCTGCATCCCTCTCTTCCCTCTTAAGCCTAAGCACTTGTCCGAGATAAAGAGAACATTACCCCCTGTGGAGGTGTGTTCCACTTAAGAATACCTGTCTGTGTACCTTCGGCCTTTCGGCAAGATTACCTGGACGCAGCTACTTCAAAGCTCGGCCGGACAAAGGAGTCAAGAAAAACAAGATTATCAGAAGCAATTTAAAATCATTATAGACTCCCAAACACATTAACCTTATTCATCCACACCCTTTAGGTGAGTGATAGAATTAGATGATAATTATCATTTAATAAGAATTGGGACATGAACAGTGGCTTATCCAGTCAAATAAAATGGGTTTACCCCACTTTGAACATTTCTGTTTTGGAAAGAATCTTTGATGCAATAATAGCCCCTGTAATCACATCACCCACACACCTAGCCCAAAGATATATCTTTAAACGTCCATCAAGGGCCCAGACAAACAAGCCGCTTATAGTCCCAAATAAAGGTAAATAAGCCACCTTGCTCAATAACAGTTCTACTTTCCCTCATTTCCATCTACCTGCGCAAGGCTCCGATTACCCAAGAGGACAGGTACGACATTGCAAGGCGAGACAAGAGCTTCATTATCGCCGATCGTCTCAAGTTTAGATGAGGGCCCCAGTCGCAGGCGGAATCCGGCCTACCTTTCCTTTACCTGTGTTCCACCGACCCCATCCAAGATGTCGGTTAATCCTTTTTATGATGCAGAACCCACTTCCCCCTGGAGATTTCTACCTGGATGTCTAGTCTTACAGCGTGACATTTCCAAGCGAAATTTCCATCCCACACCATCCAGAAGTATTTCATAAAGCATCTCATTGGCAAGTTTCACTCACAAATCTGCTCTGAGCCATTCAGCTGCAAGGATTTCAGTAGCTTGTTACAATGGTCAGTGCAAATTCATTATTTTCGTCTGGTGAAATGCTCCCTCAGGGAGTGTTTCAAGAAAAGTTTGGTCAAGTGATTTTCCCTGACAAATTTGCTCTGAGCCAATCAGATGAAAGGATTTCAGTAGCTTATAACAATAGTCAGTGAAAACCACTGATTGTTTGCTTTATGAAATGCTCCCCAGGTCTTTCTATTCCATCAAGTCATTGTCTGTCATCAACGCTTTTCATATTATTCTGTCTGGCGATCTTGTCATGCCATCTCCTATGAGTTCCTTCTTGGGATGTTGTGCGAAATCACTTGAATTTATTTTCCTGTCCAAGGGTTTTCGCTCACAAGAGAATCAATTTCTTGGAGGAGCGATAATGGGTACTTGATTTCAAATATCATTTTGCGACCTTGAGACCACCCTAAGTCCCTCCAGTCCCCTGTAGCACAAAAAATAGCAATCGATCATGGGGCTGGTTTCTATGATTAATCGCACTGATAATTGTGTATAATCAATCGTAAAAATTAGCCACATGATCAATTGCTATGCTTCCTGTTACAGGCCTCTGAACCGAATAGTCAGAATATGAGCAAGTTGTGACGTTTTCAGCCTCAGTCTTGGTTAATAAATTACTGAAATTGCATACTTGGTATTTCATTATATCCCAGCGGAGTTTCACAAGTAAAAAGCATGACTAAAAATTGCACAGTTTACATTCCCAGTTATTGATTGTGAGGGCATTTATTGGAAAGGCCATCCTTGGCAGGGGGCCATTTTTAATGACACTCTTTCAAAATATTCTTCATAAATATTTTGGGGGGTCTTTTTTAGTTTAGCCCATATTTTTTTTTATTGTTTCACATTCCACAAAAACATACATCCTGAACATAATTATGGGAACATGATGACAAACAATACATAGTTGTAGTGTTTTAGAAGGAAATACAATTACGTGAAATATGAGGAACCTATTAAAAAGCAAAGCTTGTAGACATACAGGTTCCAAGAAAGAAAATAATCAAGGATTAAAAACTCCCAAGGCAATGAAGCGAGATAAATCAAATGAAAAAAATTATCAATACATTATAAAGAGTTCTACATGATAGTCACTCGAGCAAGGCGTTTATCCACTAGTGTACGATTGTAAAAGAAATATTTTCAGCCTACAATTAAAAGAATATAAAGAGGGCGCCTGAATTATATGGGTGTCTAAATTGTTCCAAAAGGAAGGCCCTGTGAAAGGAAATAATTTAAGGGCAAGATATGATTTAAGGACAAGATAAAGGACAATGATTTAAAGAGAAATGCCAGTAGTTGCAGTAAACACTGAATTCATGAGAGAGTCTGTAAAACCAGGCTTAATTGTCAGTATATCATTGAGGATCTAGATCTGGCACATTTACATAAACTGAACTTTGTGAAATCTTGAAATCTACGCTGAAAAATGTTCACACTGAAGATCACCAACACAGATAGGCACACATAGGACAGTGTATGTTTATTGCTGGAATAAAGACCCGACGAAAGTGACAGAATCTGCGCTTATTTTGCTGATTTCTCAGCAATTACACAATTCCTTCCAGAATCCTTTGGCACAAATTTTTTATTCATACAAACAGACACTTGGGTGGTCATTATATTAGATTCTGTAAAAAGTCATTTTGAGATCGTTACCAAAACTGGAATTTATCTCTAAGGACAAGATATATGAAATAAGACTGCCTGACAAGAAGACCAACTGCTTATATAGACCAAGTGAATTTACAGTAAACCTCTGCTATCAAAATGGCAACTCTACGGCATACAAAAAAAGAGGAATGAAAAAGATTATCATATCTGTCAAACGAAGAAAGGTGCCGGGAATAACCCCAAAATCCACACATCACCTGAATATTTTCCACCATCAATACAACCATTTTTGTAAAAGAAAAATCAGATCTTACATAACTAGCGCCAAAGGTCGCAGGAAACCCGTCCAATTTATCTAATTTTGCCCTCTGCGAATGGGGATGTGTTTGGCCTTGTACGTGATTGAGCCTTACTGGGGTCAATTGCTCTGGATTCAAATATCACACTGTCTGGAGCTTATTATAAATAGATGAAACCGGCTCCGTCTACTTATGGCTTTCCTCGCTACCCACAATGCATCAGCAGATGATCGGAGGCAATTCCTCACAGGATTTGTTCATCTTTCTCCCTATAATTCTTTTACAAGCCAGCCATATACTGCCGTGAAAGTGAAACAGCGCAGTCTTCAAGAAATGGAAATTAAATTGAGATTATTTCTACATTGCATCGTCACTGACTGATGAAGAATTCTAAAAACATTGAATTTGCAATATAAACAACATGAGTGTGGAATGAAAAAAAGGGCCAATTTCTGCACTCCAGCAAAAGATATCCAGAAGAGGTAAAAGTATAGTAAATAGGATCAATTTCTTGAACACACTGAATGCTGCTGATGAAGTGATAGCTCCAATTAAGCTGGGAAATGATAGTTGCGATATATATCCTCTGACAAAAGGTGTTACATAAATCATAATTATTATTAAAAAAGAAAAGAAAATTTGTAGTCTCACGTTGTGGCCTTGCACATTACAGTGACATAAAATCTCATGCACAATTTTACAACCAGCTTGGGACATGGCCATTGACGTCTTAACAAAGTCTAACTTTATTCAAAATTACCCAATCCGTATGTGACAAAAAGACATACACCTACTCTCAGAATTTTCTTTAATCAACCTGAAAATTGTTTAAAATATGAAGCAAACAACCATTGGTTAAAAAAATATCCCAATTCACTTTGCATGCATTTTCTTTCATCCAACAGTAGGTAAGTTAATACTACTTCATACTAATTCATACTACCGCTTGCACCAATTTATTTATGACAATTCTGAGGATGCATAAAAAAGCTGTAAGAATCAGATTGTCCCATTTAAACACAGACCTGGCCACAGAGGATTATCTATTGTAACAATAGAATAGTCCTCCGTGGACAGGATCCTGCACTAAAAATCATAATGATATGACATTATTATTATCCCTCTTATCACACCATTTCCTAAAAGTCATTTGTAACTTTATGAAGATCAAGCTTAATGTAGATCAAGCTCTATTAAGATCAAGCTTTATGAAAAGACTCCCTGAAGAAATTTAACAACCTTCAAACAACCAAAACCAAGATAACCAAGAAACGGATAAATGTCAATTCAACCAAAGTGCATGCCTACACTCACGTCTGAATCTCAAATAGGGTAGGCTTGGGAGTTGGGGTGGGAAACAATGAAATGTCAAATAAACTTTTCTCACCTTCCGTTATCGCGTCCGACACCCCAGACTCGGATGCTGCACACGTGCTGGGAGTTGAGGATGGTGGAGTCGTTAGGGTCCGTGAGTTTCAGGTACTCGTCCTCTAAGACCATGTACATGTCTTTACCCTGGGGGGAAAGAGAAGAGGAGGTTTGTAGATGGAATTAGCAATGATGGAATGAACAAATGAACGAATGAATTATTTGAGAGAAGAAAAAATTATGATCGAGTTGTTAGGGTCCATGAATTTCAGGTTACTCGTCTTCTAAGACCATGTACATGTCTTTACCCTAGGGCGGAAGAGAAGAGGTGGTTTGTGGATGGAATTAGTTGTGATGGAATGAAAGAATTAATGATGTAGAGAAGAATGAATGAAGAGGTTGTTAAGGGTCTGTGAGTTTCAGGTACTCAATGTTTTCTAAGACCACGTACATGTCTTTACTCAAGGGGAGAGAAGAAGTTAGTGAATGGGGTTAGCAATGATGAAATGAACGAATGAAAGAATGAATGATGTTAGAGAAGAAAGAATAAAGGTGGGTTGTTAGGGTCCATGAGTTTCAGGTACACATCTTCTAAAAGCATGTACATGTTTTTACACTAGGGGAAGGGTAGAGGATAAGGAATTAGCAATGATGGAATGAAATACTGAAAGAGTGAAAGATAATAAAAAAGAGAGGATGGTGGAGTTTTTATGAAATATAGGTCACAAGAACCAAAGGAGTCACCATGTTCGTGTATATTCTGCTACAATATGAGGAGAGGAATATGTATCATGTTAGTCAAAAAAAACTTGACACCTGACAAATCTCCAATTTAAGAAAAAATATGTCATAAACACATACATATTTATATGGACTGAAAGAGTATGTTTTCCCAAATAATTACCATGTGTTATGGCTTGATCAGGAGGTATTCTTTGCAGTGATATAAATTTTAATTTGCACCAAAGTAAGGCATGACTGCAATGTATGAATTCAAATGTCAACGATGTCATAATCCTTCAAGGGTTGCATTCAAATCCATTTCAAAACACATTTTCAGTAATTACATTATAATTGTCTAATAAACACTTTTTAGTATAAATTCTGAAGTTAATTTCATTAAAAAAGGGATTTGCAATATGTTCACTATCTCATGGAGGATAATGACATTATTGGCATCTGGGGTTCATTCACTGCATTAATGCCTTACTTTGGCGCAAATCAAAATCTACATCACTACAAAAAGAATACCTCCTGATCATCCAAGCATTAACACATACCCTATAAATATGGTATTGAATTATTTGGGAGAAGATACTCTTTCCAGCCATATATAATGATTATGCATTTCTGACGTATATTTTTCTTGAATTGGGGATTTATGAGGTGTCATTTTTTTTAACAATGTTAGAATGAATGAACTAACAAACGAACGCACGGACGGACAGACAAATGTGTGAATGAATGAATGAATGAAGGAGTGAATGATGGTCGGTTGGTTTGTTAGAGTTTGTGTGATTCCTATATTCAGGTAAAAGACAGCAATTACAGCAAACGACTATTTCATAAGAAAGGAAAATCAAGATTAATTGTCAATATATTTTCATACACCTAGATCTGGTACATTAGTGTAAACTTATCTTTGTAAAATCATGAAATCTGAGCTGAAAATCTATAATTCTGATGATCACTGACAGTGTATTAATTTTGCTTTGAAAAAATACCCGATATTTGATGTAATTCCGTTATTATTTTTCTCATTTCTCAGCAATTAGGCATTTTCTTCCAGAGCTATTTGGCACATATTTTTTAATCTATACATACACACTTTGGCGGTAATATCATTGGATTCTGTTTGAGCTCACTTTGAGATCGTTACCACAACTGATATTTATCTTTAAGCTACGTTTAAATTTGTTTTAATGAAGAGAGATACAAAGAGATTTATTTATGAACGGATTAAGCAATGGCCGGATGAGCAATGGATAACTTAATGATAATAAAGGAGATGGTAATAATAATAATAATTTGTTAGGGTTTCTGAATTTCGAATACTCTCAGGTACACCATTTATGTTCATTCTTGTGAATAACAACATTGGCAAAATATTTTATCAAAGTTAAACATCTAGAAATAGCTAAGAACAATGCTTATTCTTTTAATGAAAGAAATTAAAAGCATGCCACATCCAGATGGAAGTGTGCACAGTGACCCACTTTTAATTCATTTGTCTGGTGTTTTTTTTATGAAATGAAATCTAAGCTAGATATGAACATCGTATGGCTAAAATATATATATATATATCTTGGCTTTGCATTACCGGTACTAGAAATTCAAATCCCCTTCATCAACCACATCCCAATAATATAACATTTCTAACTATTTCAACACTTCTGCCTTTTATCACTAAACTACAACTTTAAAAATCCATAACTCTGACATTGATTACTGTAATTTTGCCAAACATTTGTTTGTCTCATATTTCCGATTTGAATGCAATCAACTGTGTCGCTGTGAATCCTCCTTACACACGTGCCAATGACTTTGGCGACAAGGAGAATGAAAACCTTTGGAACAAGATAGCATGTGTGAAAACAGAAAATTCAAAGAAACAGATCAACGAAAGTTTGAGAAAAATTGGACAAACAATGAGAAAGTTATGAGCTTTTGAATATTGCGATCACTAATGCTATGGAGATCCTCAAATTGGCAATGCAACAAAGATGTGTGATGTCACTTGTGAACAACTCTCCCCATTACTTTAGTATATACTTCACTTAAATTGCCTCTTTTATCATACCTTCCAGTAGATCATGTGTTCTTTCTATAGGTGGGCATGTAATACAGATGTTTAAAGAATACATCATTGGTAAAGAGTGTGTATCACCATATTAAAGAACAAGCAAAAAGAGACATTTGGAGGGTATTTTATAGTCCATCAAAGGGAAAGTTGTTCGCATGTGACATCACACATCCAACGGGAGGATCTCAATAGCATTAGTGATTGCAGGATTCAAATGCTCATAACTTCCCTAATATTTGTCCGATTTTTCTCAAAATTTCCTTGTTCTTAACCTGTTTCGACACAAGCCTACTTCTTCCAAAGGTTTCATTCCCCTTTAACAAATAACAGTTTTTTTCCTGATTCATTGGAAATATATCAAAATATTGGTGAACCCCACCCGACCCCCATTTCCAAGGAACAGCGATCAAACCTAATCAAATCTTGTCTTGTGATACCCCTTCCTTGAGGCTATAGGTCACCCATCACCTAATTCAAGATGGCCGCCACTTTCATTCAAGACTCATCCAAGATGCCAAGGTAGCCTAATTCGAAGTGTCAGTCATACAAGTGCTTTCCAGAATAAACAACATTTTCTGTCGATTCTGGTTCCGTTGCAATAAGTTGAGTAAGATCCTCGGCAGTGTAGCATTCTGCTGCATTAACGTGGTAAAATGAACTTAAACCACTTTTATACGAATCATTTGTTGTTCAATGCTGACCCTAATATTCTCGTGGGAGGGAGAATAATCGACCCCCTCAGCATTTTTTTTAAATGTTAGAAATGCTATAAAGAATATTCACACCCAAAATTTGCAATATAGGAGCTTTATTTAGTGCATCAGAGCAGAAAGTATTATTTAATGAATAAATTAGTATAATTAATTCATATGGTGAAGTTTACCTACATGCAACCGTACAGATCAAGTAATTCTATCTCTACCATTGTGCAAATTTTAGTCACGATTGTATGAAGCGCTCCCAAGGTCTTGAGCCCCCCTCCCCCCATAAGAATTTTTTTTTTAAATCACTGAATATATTTTGTTTTATCAAATGTAGTAAATTTATGTCATTTAGCAGGAATCCAATTATGAGGATGCTCTGCATTGTTTCATTGCAGTTCTTGGCTTATTTTCATGATAAATTACCAACTCGTCCACTCACCACATGTTCTACCATCATTTAGTCTAATGCCATTCCATCCATCAACATTTTATCTAACAGCCATTTGGTCCAATCATCACTTCGTCTGATCACCAGTTCGTCTCATAACCACTTGGTGTAATATCCATTTTATTATCACTCATTTCGCCAAATTAACACTTGGTCCAATTACACGAATAATAATATGCAATAGAATGCAACATTTATATAGCGCTTAATACAAATGTTTCTAAGCGCTGCGTACTATTACCCCAGCTTTAGCACGGCTACCCTGATCGGGCGCATCGAGCATTCCAAGGAATTTCTTCCTACCGGGTACCCATTTACTACACCTGGGTCGAGAGTGGCAAATGTAGATAAATTGGTGTGTTGACTAAATTGCAGTCAGACCATGTGGATAGTGGACAAACTGATGGTAGACCAATTGAAAATAAACCATTTTTCATTCGGTCCAAAGCCCATTCCTTCAATTGCCAACTCGTCTACTATCTGTCACTGTAACAAGTTTTATGAAACCGGACCCAGAACGCGTTCTCACCTCTCCCCAGATCCCGGCCGTGTCGCGGATGTCGTTCTTGCGATAGGATAGCTGCCGTATGCAGTTATTGACCGCCAGACTGCTCTTGCCCGGCGACAGGTCCGCATCCTCCATCTCCACCCAGCCAAGGGAGCGCACGTGGAACCGGATACCCCGTACCTGTCGGTGCAGAAGAAAAGAGAGAGAGACGGAGAAAGAGATGATCAATATACCGTAACAATTTTGGTAGACTGATACGTTATGTTTGGAAGTGTTGGGCAGTGTACATTGTAAATTGTTCTACGGCTTCAACTTGCAAAGTGATTGATGAAGCTCTTACTGGAACAATAAAATTGCTAAATTGTTTTAATGAGGAACGAAAAAGAATCAAGACTAGAATTTTTTAGTATTTTTCCCTACACAATTGAAATGCTATACAAAAAGTCAAGTCTGTAAATTCTACTGTTAATATTAGTATTTATTACCACTGCTAATACTACTACAACTACTATATACTACTACTAAGTACTACTCCTATTACTACTCCTACTACTACATGTACTACTACTACTACTACTACTACTACTACTACTACTACTACTACTACAACTACTACTACTACTACTACTACTACTTCTACTACTACTACTACTACTACTAATTCTACTACTACTACTACTACTTCTACTACTACTACTACTACTACTACTACTACTACTTCTACTACTACTACTACTACTACTACTACTACTACTACTACTACTACTACTACTCTACTACTACTACTTTTGATACTTCTGTTGCTGCTACTACTTACTACTACTACTACTACTAAAACTACTACTACTCCTCCTCCCACTCCCACTACTACTACTACCACTACTACAAATACTGTAGATATAAAAACACCATGATATACATTCGATCTACTTACATTTTGTTCTGAGAGGAGCTTTGGTTCCTGGCTCTGTTTAGAAGTGCTTGGTCCTAGTTTCAGGTTTGCATAACGCAGTGTGGACTTCTGGAACTCTTTGAGGTTGGGGTCCTGTTCTTGGTCCTTGGTTCCTCCAGATGAATGACCTTGTTTCTGCTCCTGGAAAGACCAACAAAACAGGACAAAATTAACAATCAGAATCATAATGACTAAACTTTAAATACTACACAACCACAATTCTCTTTCATACATTATTGAACTGTTTAAATGACTCAAGGCGACCGCACTCCATATGATTGGTCTGCGACCCGATTTCAGAATAAAATGTAGTAGAATTTGATGCTAATATTGAGACTTGGAATACCTTACTGTGTAATGTTCTAAATCATTGTACGAATGCCTATGTTCAAATCTGTGACTGTGCTATCATCCTTCTTAGAAAAAAAGGGAATTTAATATCTAGTTGTAATGACGTCATAGCAGTCGTGCGATTTGCTACGATTTGAAACCAATTTGGCCTTTACTCCAAAATAAAGGCTTGCAATCTTTCAAAATGGTTATATTAGTATTCTTTCAATTAATTTTAACCTCAAAAAAAATGATATGTTCCATTCACATTTTCAGAAAATGAGCAAAATGTGATTAGTTCCAAGATCGGATTGCGAACAGTCGTAAGGTATGCGGTGGCATTTAGTAGTAATCCTGAAAAATTCTGATAAAATGTCAGTGACACCTGACACACATCGATTCCACACTGCAGTATCATAGACATTGTCTTATGCATATAAAGATCGTTTGCTTATAAAAAAATGTTTATTGTGAGAAAAATAGAGATATCTAGACAATAAGATTAAATGTAAATAATGATATTAACAAGAAATATAATAATAGTGATGAAGATTATTTTAATGCCATTTCCCACAATAATCCAAGTGTACATCACTAGTGGTCTCTATTGTGTCCATCATCTACAGGTACATCACTCGTGCAAATACAGTAGTACAAGCAGCTATGAATGCAAGCTATTCAAAATAAATAATTTTTCTCTTCATAATAGGTTAAAACAATTCAACCATGAGAAAGAAAATACTATTTGCATAGTTGAATCACAATCTCTGCCTCTAAACTAGAAGAGTCTCTCTTTTTAAGACCTGTGAGAAACTACATTGTTCATGCAGAAATAGAAGCCAAAGTACAGATGTATTAATGTCAGACATCAAGCAGACATGGAGAGGATGAATACAACTAAAGCAAACGAGATAAAATAGGGATTAAAAAAAAATGGTGAATAGGAAAAGGGGGAACATTCTTTTTCTCTCCAGAAACCTCTGGTAATGTCAGCCCACACTATTGCTTAACCCAACACTGTCTCAAAATTAGAGCATGAGGGCAGCAGACATAATTGTGCACAATCGCTTGCTGAGCGACCAGCTGTGATGAAGAGTGTGCCGACCGACCGTGCTTCCACAGCCCATTGCCCGAGATACTCTCGCTACCTCACACAATGCACTCTGTCAGCAGGCCAACCAGACTCACTCACAATATTCCAAAGTACTACCATCATTTAGTAGAGAAGAGAGAACCTATGAGTTTAGTCCACAAAGAAGATGATTATTCTACTTTCTATTTTCAAACAAGTTTTTATTTCCACACAGGATATTGCATATGTACAACTTTTATCTTGTATGCAAAACCTATAACTTGCAATTAACATATACAGTCAAAGCTGTGTTAGTGACCACCTGTCTATAGTGGCCACCTGCCTATAGTGACCACTCAAACCGATTCCCATGGAGGCAGATTATGTGTAAAAGAACCGGTCTATATAGCAGTCACCTGCCTATCAAGGCCATATTGTGTGTTTCCCTTGGGTGCTCACTCTAGACAGGTTTCAATGTAATTGAAATATTGAAGGAAATGATACTTTCAATAATGATAATAAAAGTGATATAATAATTTCATCACCAATGATAAAAAAATGTAATAACTCTTACTGAATCTATAAAAATAGACACATCAGACAGGAGCTCATCTCACTGTGTGCTCTAATCATTCTTCTCTATTCTACGATGACAAACAGTTTGTAATTGTTCATTAGGGATGCAAACCCACAACATTCTATTCATGATCCAGGTACCACCGAGCCGTCAGTTTCTGAATTATTATTTCATCATTGATGAAAGAAACAACAGGAACAACAATTAGAATAAAGTTACAGTCACTCAAATCATTTTTAACTGGGTAACTTTGGCAAATAGAATACGGTACACTTTTTACATTAAAGATATAATGTTCTGTATATTCATGAAGATAACAAGAGAAACATAAAATCTCCTAATCTATCAGTTTTTTACATTGAGCTCAGGATAAGAAAGACTTATCATTGATGAAATCTACAATTCAAATTGTGATAAAGATACTCAAGCCGTAAACAGCGCTGTACATCAGGAAGGTTTGACCTAGAAAATGATTCCATGAATATTTGCATAGAAATGAGGGTAAAGATACAGATACAGTGTATCTGGAAAAGAGTTACCCTACGGGGATTCATCTTTTATATTCCTTAATATCTTCACCAATCACAAAGTTAGTAACAGTCAACACAGTAACAGCCATAAATGATGCCATTAAATTGAAGGCAAATCTGAATTACAGTACTTACTGAAATCCTGTTTGATACCATTACTGAGTGTGCACAGGGAATGTCTGCACACATACATGCACATTTATATCACTTGTTTTATGTTGAATTTAGATATTGTTGACACCCCCTCCCATCTTGCTCTATTCTGACACCCCCTCCCGCCTTTTCTCTCTCAAAACAAACTTAAATGTTTGTTTTGATAACTGATGATTACTAATTTTAGTTTTTTTTATTTTTGATTTAAATTGAACTGAACACATGAATGTCATCGGCTGCATTAGAGAACATTTCAAAATGTAATTTACAACATCAATATAAGCAAAGTAATACGTCACAGTATGCATGGAAGTTATTATTAGAGATAATTGCCGGTTTCATAAAGAATTAAAACTATCATAATTTTGTCAATATTGTAACTTCCAAGGAATCCTTGATTTTAATTGGCTGCTGAAGCCCCGTTACTATGGTAGTTGCCGTCATGGCAAAGTAACGACGATTGTATTTTGTAACTCTTCATGAAACGGGCTCCAGCAAAAGTAAAGTACAGGCTGTCACTAATGTACGCAAGGGAAAAAAGCTGGCACAGCAATTCTATCCGGTCACAAACTACAGACATCCATGAAATTATACATGGGATCAACAAATAACTGTATCATGTAATCTTGCTCAACTATTCATTTCCTTCAATGTGCCCCACAAGGGGAGAGTTTCACTCTTTTTGGACAAAACTTATTTCTCCTCTTTACTGACATGAATGGAACTCAACAGCGCAGTTATTAATTAAAATCAAAATAGAGTATCATGTTCAGAGGCTAGCGGAGGGGTTGAGGTTCCTCTTAGCTCTGCATCTTGCTCCTCTCATCTTACACGACAACCCCTACTTTCATCGCCTCTTACCCAAGGCGCAGTGGGTCAGGAGAAAAGAGGAAAGCGCCACCGCAGGACCAACTGAATTTAGGTTAAACCCATTTATGTTCTTAGAAAGCATACGCCCCGGGAGAGTACTAAACTTGACATTATTAAAATCAACATTGGAGAGCAGGGACGATGTATCTGGTTGCATTTTCTTTGGATGTACATGTAATATTTTGTAGTTTAACCATGGATCTTACTTTTAGGATCCATGGTTTAACAGAAGAAGACACACAATTGGCAGAGACTGAACATGATTCCCTGAAAATATATAACCAGGGGCACGTAACACAAAGCTTAGCAATGATCGTAAAACACTTTTCTACGATTGATTGCATCGAATACAATGTACAATCAATCGTTAAAATCATTAATTACTAACCTTTGTTACGGGACCCTGGTCCCCTTAACACAAAGATTAGCAATGAATAGCAAATATGAAAGAACACTTCTGATTGGTTCTTGGTCAGTATTTAAAAGCAAATGCGCATGAAACATTGATATCGATTGGTCAGTCCATTTTTATTAGCAATTAATCACTAATCTTTGTGTTATTAAGCCAAGGATGTCTAAACGTAGAAAGTTCTGGCCCAGTAGATAAGTCTTCTGACTTTGAAAGGGTTGTGGGTTCGAATCCCAGCCATGGCGTAATTTCCTTCAGTAAGAAATTTATCCACATTGTGCTGCACTCAACCCAGGTGAGGTGAATGGGTACCCAGCAGGATTAATTCCTTGAATGTATGAGCACTGAAAGGCAGCTCTAGCTAAAGCTGGGTAATAATAATTATGAAAAATGCGCCTCGGAATAAAACATTTCTAGACAGATGTTGCTATATAAATGCCTATTGTTATTATTATTATTATATAGAAACAAAAGCATCAAGGAATCATCTAGACTACTTATCTTGAAATGATTACTAAGCTGCATGATCATGCTTTTCTATACAGCACAAATTCATGTTGACAGAACAAGTTTGGAACTAATTCAGTCCGCCATCCTTACAGATCTTGTTTAGTCTAGTATAAGAACTCTTTAAACTGTTTTGACAGACAATTCATGCCCAAAAACAACCTCCCCCCCAAAAAAAGAAAAAAATAATAATAATGATAAATGAATAACAAATAATCATAAATAAATAAATGTGCAAATCACCCCCAAAAGATAACTTATTAAATAAAAATATGTCACAAAAAATGGAAATGACACTTCCCATAGATAATTTTTAAAAAGCACTGACAATGTACTTTTCTGTTCAATCAAAAATATCGTTTAAGAAAAAGTACTTGCCCCCCCCCCCCCCAAAAAAAAAGGAAGTAAAATGCCCAAAAGCACAAAAATACCATTTTCTTTCCCTGATACAAATTAATAAACCTCTGCTGTGAATGTATTATTTCTAGCATCGTCATGACAACAGACGAGACATCAAGTAAACAATCATTCTCCGACCTCCCTTTTGCCTACTTTCATTGCCTGAAGCGCCAAAGTGCCTTCCATTCCATGGTCTTTGCGTTTTGCACTTTCTCACCTTTCGGCAACCCATTAACATTACAACAATAAACGGATGATGACTCATGAGGGAACATCATCGCAAAATGGCATTGAAAAAAAAGTACTCAGTAATTACTAAATACGAGTGATCCGGCCTCTGTTTATATTGGATATAAACAACAGGCCTTGATGGAAGAATATCAACAGGTAGCTACCCCCACAGACACGATCGCAACGTTTATATGCATCAGGTAACGACAGGCAGTATGACTAATCCATGAAACGATAATTAAAATAAATAACTCCTAATCTATCTAACGTGCGAAAATTCCTAATTTGTTTAATACTGAAAATTTTCAAGGTGATATGCTTGTCACCCTCATTAAGGGGTTTGAGGATAGCCAAAAAAATTACAATAGTGCTCACTTCTCTTGCATACACTGTATTGTAGCTGCTTCGGTATAACCTGAAAATGCTTGCATTTTGGTAATCTATGAAAATACATTAGTATTCCATGTTTAACAAAAATAAAAACAATTGTGGTATCCAGCACAGAGAAGCTGTTAAGGCATTGCCATCTCCCTTGCAACATAATTTCATTGACAATGTTCTGGGGAGAAAACCCAGTTCCCCAAGACATAATCATGCCTAGATTCATTGAGGGTGACCCACAGGATAACATACAAACACCTCTTCTATTCTCGTGTGCAGATGGCCTAATTAATGCACGTTGGAATGTTTATAGAGACACTAGCTGATCCCCAGAGTAGGGCTTTGAGGAATCCCATTGCTAGAAGAGGCCAAAGTCATCAAAGGAAACATGCAATCAGCATGCAAATTACCTACATGCATGCCTCATTTCTCCCATAGGCCTATATCACGAGTTTGTAATCAGGTAATTTCTTAATAAAACCAACTAAAAATATTTAATATGCTGATGAGATGATGAATCTAAAGCTCTATAGAATAGTGATAAAGTTCAGCATTTTTGTAACAAGGGCTACACACTGTATCTGTCAAGATCTTTTCATATCCTTTATCACAACACAAGATCTAAAATATGATTTTAAAGAGGATTTTTTTTACAGGCTCTAACAGTTATTCCACTAACCAATATAGTTTCACACAGATTCTTGAAGAAGTAACCATTAGAATCATCTCCAAATGGCATCATCACCACTTTAAATAGTCAATTCATGCATGCTCCAATTCCCAGGTAATTAGGTCGATGGATGTTCCAAAAAGGAACATAGATTTCTATTCTAAGAGCCTAAATTCAATAGCTCAAAAGCCTTCCAACCAAATTCAAATTGCACCGAGTGATTATTTCGTAAAGATGTCTTTACAAAAAAAAGGTGAATTGACATATTATCTAACAGCTCTGACATGGTTTCAGCGAGTCCAAAATGAAAGAATGAAAACTAGCTAAAGACTATATCACTGAAGGTGATTAATACCACTGCCCTATGGCGTTACCATGGTAATGCACTTTCCAACATATTTAGTAAAGAAAAAAGGTATTGCCCAATACCCATCTTTACCCCAAGACCAATATGAGAGCCAAAGTTCAAACAGCAAGATTTTAATCTAATCCTCATTGTAATATTCCGTTACCATGGCAACACATGCACAAAATTTATCTTGCACATCTTTACTTCAAGACCAATGTGAGATGAATTTCATGGAAAATTTGTTAAAAAGTGATGAAGTGGATTTTATCTTATTTTTGTCATATAACGTTGTTACCACAGCAAGTAGTTTGATACGCAAGATTTGCAACAGAGAGACCAACCAACCAACTACCCCACCATATGCTGATTCTGATATATCCCCTTAAAACTTTGTTTGGTGTAGGGTAGCTGAAAATAATTAATTTCAAAATGAATGAGTACATGAAGTATAATGACACTAGTGTTGGCTGGATATATTTGTTCCCTCTAGCAAACAATTCTTCAAAAGCTGCAATTCACTATATATATCTTCAAATAATCTCCTTTCTTCAATTATGCGAGGACTAAAATTTCCTCAAAGCTCATACATAGTGAAATAAAGACAAAATACACAAGAAACTGCTAACAAATTTTGAAATAACAAAACTGCATTTTCAGGGCAAACGATAGAGATCAAAATATAAATTGGGAGATGCATAAAGAAGAGTTAGACCCTTCTAACATTCTCACAGTATCATACATAGAGTTGAATAACACTTCTGCAAAAACATTGATCACGGAAAAACCAAACACGCGATCCATCTGCACTGCATTGTGGGATTGATGACAACACTCATCCAGCGTTGATTCGATGTAAAGGTCGCACGACTCTGTGTATGTTATCGAATCTGTCATTGAGGTTCTCTCGTGAAATAACATGAATGCAGGTCCAGTATGCAAGGCCAGTCGTCTGCTTGCATACCGGAAATGTTCTTTCAGAGTGGAAAGCATTAGGTACATATACCCATGGAATTCAGAGAGAGGGGGAGGATGGAGAGAAAGACAGGGTGACTGCAGTTTCTTCGATAGCAAACCTTGACAAAAGTTGTCTTTTCATTATGATCATTACCAGCTATAATCTTATTCATCCTCCTCTTCATCATCATCACTTTCATCACCATCACCATCATTACCATCAATCCCATCACTATCAAAAGTAGCATTACAAGCATCAATAATCCTCATCATCATCATCGCTAGAATAATCCTCCTTCTCCTCCTCCTCCCACTTTTCCGCCTCCTGATCATCACCATCATCATCGCCATCATCGCCGTCAACATCACCCGCCTTCATCTGTACAGAATCATCATTAACACCAGCCATCTTCATTCTCAACATCATCAAACAAATAAAATTATAACTTGTATTGCATAGCCACCATACAGATATATTCCATGTACTGCACTTTGGTTACCCCTATTCTTACGAACACTATTTGGACGCTTCCCTACACAGATGAGTCTTCAATTTTTGAAAGTATATTTCAAAATGCAAAAGGTACAGTTTGGGCCATTCTAATTGTAAAGGTAAGTTGGTTCCATAGTTTAGGATCTTCATACTTAAATTTATGCAATCTCCAAAAGTTGCATATGTTTTAGAGTAGGGTATTTTCAAAAGGAATCTATCATCATCATCATCATCATCATCCTCCTCATCATCATCATCATCCTCATCATTACCTACACTGTTGTCAGCAGCTTAAGTTTCATGATCAATATCATCAGTAGATCACCATCTTCATCATCATCAATGCCATCATTATAATTTGATGTACAATCGATTTTCAGTATCGAGTATTATGGATCACGGTGCTATATGAATACACAAATTCTACATTTTCCAAACAAAATACAAAAAGGGGAAGCTGATATGGATCAAAAGGCAGAGAAAAGGGTAAAAGGGAAGGGTGAGATTGTTTCAATATCACTTTATGGTTTTATCATACAAAATGCAATTAATATTTTTTTTTAAAGTACATTAAGTGAGATTTAGATGAATCTGTAGCAGAAATAAACACCTGCTTTCAAACTCCAAACCTCAGCTAAAGATAACCCGCACCCTGCAGCCCGTCCAACCTCCCTCAATAAATCCACATTGAATAAGCTGCTGTGGCAGGAAGATGGCCATTGTTTGGACCACACGATACCAACACGCACCAACTCATAGAATATTCATAAGTCGATAGCAGCAGACAAGGCTGATAAAAGGGAATGGAAATTCTGGGAAGCATCATGTGTCGGCTTTTCTTATTTTGAGCAAAAAAACATCTCGAGACGGCCGACCGATCATTTTGTAATTGTAGCTCTGCGGCAAGCGGGGGAGGAAGGGAGATGATGACAATGTATTGGGTATCCATTACCAGCTTATAAAATATAAATGTAGGTATTATTCAACTGATTTTGGTAAAAAAAAATCTTTGATGATCATTTCAATTAAGTCTATCAGAAACATGGGTATGTTAATGAAGTATCACATCAATTATTATCACTTTCTTCAATGTACAGGTAGTTTGTTTTGTTACCATTAAAAACATATTTCAAATGGTAAAAGTTAGCATGTCATGGAATAATTCTCATTTTTATGATTACATACATGCTCCGGTTATTAGAGATATTGATTTGCATGGCAAAATTCATCAGAGTTAGGAATTTGAAAGAAAAGGTGGTAAGCAAATAGACAGGCAAATGTGAAGGTTTATTAACAAGCTCTGAGAAAATTCAATGACGACACACCCACACACCTACAAATTCCCCCACAGGCGGAGGTGAATAACAAAAGTTGAAAAGAAGAGAAAGGAAAAGATGGAGAATGAAGAGAAGAGTGAGCAGGAGAGGGGGTGAAAAAATTTTTTTTAATCACAGTAAATCATCACATTATTATCCTTATGAATGAAAATTGCAATTGTAATCTTATCGAGATGTGGAAGTGTTAGATTTGTCTGAAAGATATTGCGTTCAATATTGGGAAAATGTTAAATACAGAATTAGTTAAATGAAAATGAAATGGTTAAGAGAGGAGAGGGGGAAGAAATGACAGGTATGGAAGAAAAAATATATGAATACAGAAATAAGACATGAAATGGGAGATGGTCGTGTTTTGGGAGATTACTGCGAGGGAATAAAGAAGAATGAAAGATACATGAGATTAAAAATAATCACAAAAGTCAAATACACACACCACACACCTCAATACAGAAAAGCCAAACATTAAAAAAAAAATTAGTCTACACAGCATCTCAGGAATACAAGACTCACATTTGGTAATAGTCAAATTTATATATACTGATAAGCCAAAACTTTATGTACTGATGATGCTAACACCCTTCTTGCACTAAAACAACATCCTCACACCCATCTACTCATGCCTCTCTTGCACATAAATTTTCACACTTGTAATTGTGATTCACACAACGTCAAACCCATTCCCTGGAAAGGAACCCCCTTGCCAGAGTATCATAACTCATGTACGTCCACATCTACTCCGGATTGCAACGAAAATACACTGTGCACATATCAAAATATGGAGTTGTACCTTTCCATATCTACCACGTAGCAAAACAAGTAGCTTTCCTCTCCAAAGATTTTAGTTTCTCTACACGAATTATATTATTGGCCAATTTATTTTCTGTATTATGAATTCTTATCCTCTGTCTTTATTGATCTGAAAAAGATACATTTTATGACTAGCCATTTGTAACATACAGTTGTTAACATACATACAGTTAACATACAGACGGGTCGTGTGTGGTCCAGTGGTAAGAGCATTGGACTCATAATCGCAAGGTTGTGAGTTCGAATCCCAACTCTGCCATTGTCTCCACTTTGATAAAAAGGCCCAAGAGTGATATCTGTCATCTATTACGTCAGCCACTATGACTGATTAACCTAGACGTAAAATGTTTCCAAGGTAATTTGGTTATATACCAGCTTGGCGTTTACCACCAAAATGCTGTCCTGCCGAGTTCCTACGGGAGTTACCACAAACAGAAACAGAAACAGACCCCACACAATATTGGTCAGTTCACTCTTGAAACATTAATGTATAATGCTCCTTTACTGCTGGGAATATGGATCAAAATACAAAAATCTACAACTCCAAAAATAAAGCACCCTTCTGCCTCACATACAACATCATCCAAAAGGTAAGGTCCCACTTATCCATCTACTCTAACCTAGAGTATTTATGATTTTATTTGTCAGTTATAACACACGGAATACAAATATAGGTCTGGATAATCATATATCACAACATCTTCTCAATCTAATCTGAAGTGCTGAGATAGATGGCGTTAAGTTATTAAATCTTCTATGAAAACTTCCAGGTGATTGTGTAAATATATGATGCCGATGAAATGCTGCCACAAAATTAGCGCAGGATAAAAGCTTTATATGCACAGGATAAAGGATAATGGAAGCGAAAGAACCATAAAGAGGGTTCATTGGATTCCTAAAGGCCATTTCATAACTAGTCATGTGACTGTTTATATGACTATTTGGTTACATGATACACATGTAGTTTGCACATAGCTGCAACGGTTGAAAATCCACTTGCATATCGGATTATGAAAGCCCCCTTTAGTATGATAGTATCCCATTTTAGAACGCACATGAGAGGATTAATAAGAGATGGAAAAGGGTAGAAAATGAATGGTATCAAAATTTTGGGAGAGTTTGCGTTGAGCCCTAGGGGGTTGGGAAGGGGAACTGGAGGGGGGGTAGGCCTCCCAGAGAAGAGACGGTAATAATACAGCATTTTTAAAACCCCATTTCAGGCATTAAAGGAGAGGATTAGTGAGAGATATAGTTGAATAGAAAATGGATGGTATGAAAACTTTCAGGAGAGGTGATAGAGGGGGTGGGAGTGGGGACCCGGGGGAGGGGGGGTGAGAACTCCCAGACAGAGACAGCACACTCTAAATTTCAAGGATTTGAAATAAATTAGGGGCAGCTGTGAAAACTGCAAGATGATTATCAGATTTATTCTTAATCATAAAGATTAACTTTTAAATCTCAAAAGATTTAAATGCCAATTCCCTACTTTAATATTCAAATCCAAAAGGTTTCAATCTAAATCTATTATTCTGCTGGTCACTCCTGGATTTATTTTAAATCCTTGGAATTCAGAGATTACTGAGAAATCTTTAGTGCCCATTTCAAAACTTACATGAGAAAATTAATGCGAGATTGATGAAAATCATTTTAGATATCAAAATAATACTAATGGTTTAATATATTAAGAGAGGGGATGGGAAGAAAAAGAGGGAGGAAAAGAAGGAAAGGTAGTGGGTAGAACCTCGCAGACTAACAAAACTAATATGAAATCTTTTATTTCGCTCGTATCGCTATGCCCTTTCTAAGAGCTGTCATGAAGCGATTCCGTTGCCACCTATCATACAGTTAGCCATTTCTATTTAGTGCTGGTATACATGTTAATGTCTGGGATAGAAGCATTAAATAAAGATGGATATTTTCTTTATTTTTGCCTTCAAAATTATGTGCCATTGTTTGTCTACATGTTCACATCTCCTCCTCCCTTTTATCCCCCCTTCCTCTCTTCCCTCCTTCTCTCTCTCTCTTTCTCCATCTCCCAGACTCTTTCACTCTTGCCTCACTCCCCTTTCCTGGGGTGAAGATACATTTTCCTATGGGGGGGGGTAAAAAAATGTCAAAAATTATAAGATAGAATTTAACAGGATGAAAAATTAACAATTTTGTATGTTCAATAGTATTCTTATGCCAAGTTTAATATTTTTGTATTGCTTTCCACTGCTTTTGAAAACATATATTTGCATTCCATATCGTAAATTTATCAAGGTGTCAAAATTGTAATGGGCAAATGGATTTGTCCCCCCCCCCCCCCCGATTCACGCCTGTGCCCATCTCCCCCTCTCTCTCCCTCTCTCCAAGTCTGCATGTACCCACTCTGAATAAACCAGTACGTTTGTGTGTGTATGTGTGTGAGTGTGAATCGGTACCAAGCAGTATTCACACCAGTGATGAATCACCCATCTTGACATTTAGCACACCGTGGGGGAAAGTGCGGGGTACGAGCAAGAGCCGTTCCGAAGACATCACGCATGCATCCTCATACGTCACAATCCACAAGTGCAGCAGGACGTGAACTGATGTTGTCCAATGAGAGGGCAGGACTTGTTTACGAAGAGGAGGTCGGAAATCAATTAACTCTCTAGTCAGTGACGCTATGTTATATCCTACCAAGAAGAATCATTCAATAACATGGTTATAAAATACACTATTCAGTGATGCTATGTTACTTATATATATCCTAATGTGGTTATTGTTCAGTAATATTGTTAATAAATTAGGAAAAGAAAATGGGAATAAATCAAAAGATTTTTAATTACACCCTGTAAGTAATAGTCCTTAAACGATCTCCTGGGTTATGTTTCGGATGATAGCTCTTAAAAGAAAGCTTTTAAAAGCATGCAAATCCTTTATCACAGAAATTCATACAGAATCAGCATAGATGGACAAGTAATACACATTCATACATCAAGAGAGCTATAACACATATCTTTTTTGAACAGACAAGGATTAAAGGGATACGCAATGAAGTATATGCATCTTTCTTTTGTCCCTTGCTTCAACTTTATAAGGCTGAAACAACAATTCAAATTCATGATTCAAATTCTGAGAAAAAATAGAGTATACAGGCGATTGTCTGTCAATAACCCACCAATTGCTTAAGGAATGTTCTCTCAAGTTCAAGTCTTTGTTGTCTTAAAACAAGACTGAACTAAAAATAGATTAAAAGCCTGACAGCAAGAACAAAGATTCAAGAATTCACGGCTAAACAAGAAAGCAATTCTTAGGTTTAGAGGCGATTATTAGTCAATTACCAACCCACTGCTTTATCTTTGTTTTAATACAAACCTGAACAACAAATAAATTCCAAGTCTGAGAGAGAGAGAACAAAGATTAAAGGGGAATATTAGTCAACAAGCGCTAAGATGCCGGAGGCCATCATCATCTTCCGCAGAAAGGAAATTCAAGAACGGACTACTGCAGGTGGTGGCGGACCCGACGGAAGGGTTTCTTGTCCCTAATTTTTTCCGTGAAAGAAACAATTGCAATCTTTAGATATGACGAGAACCAGGGCTGCAGGAAGTGGAGCAACACGATATATCATATTTGATTTTGGAGCTGAGGTCGGTCATGGGAGGGAGGGGGCAGAAAGAAACCGTCTGGATTCAGACACTTGATACTAAATTGATTTTAATCTAACGGATGGTGGGATCGATCACTGTATTAGAATGGTGTATCCTGATTTAACCATGTTTTTTATTAAACAATATTAAAGATCAAGCCCACCCAATAAAAGTTTGTTTATTTGTTTGTTGTATTTTTCACCATGCATAACAAGAAATAAATTGACAGAATGTAATGCTACATTGATAATAACAATACAAAACACACTGTAGGAACTAAGCATAAACAAAAGAATATTCAAAGTGCAAAATCCCTTTAAAGGAAACAAAATTTATCATACATTACAGGTGGCTTTTGTGTTTCCTGTACAAATATATCCCTAACTGATTTGAATGATTCAATTCATCTCGTATAATCTGCATCGATTCTTGAAGAGTTTGGGTAACCTAGATGATACAGGGATCTACGCAGGATACTGGTGGGTCACAAAAGCGGGTCGGGGAGGCAAGGTGTTGATGGCCGTGGAAGCGGATTAGAGAAATACCATTTGGGGGGCCCCTGGGCAAGGGATGCGGGCTGGTGTACTTTGCCAGCGCAACCTGACCGCTGGGCAAGATGGATGGATGGATAAAAAAAAGCCAGGTTAAGCTGCCCCCGTTATTGGCCTCATCACCAGGGGATGAATCATCGGATTGAGATGCACACCTTGACGGCATCAAGATCAAAAGCCAACGTTACCAGGAGACAAGAGAGGGGAGTTAGGAAGTGGAAATAATGATGGTTAAGAGAATTAGGGATAGTGGAGTGGGAGAGGTTGACGTGGCAAAGAGAGAGAGAGAAAAAAAGAAAGAAAGAAAGAAAGAAAGAAAGAAAGGGAGGGAAAGAAAGGAAAGGAAAGAAAGAAAGGAAAGAAAGGAAAGAAAGGAAAGAAAGGAAAGAAAGGAAAGAAAGGAAAGAAAGGAAAGAAAGGAAGAAAGGAAGAAAGGAAGAAAGGAAGGAAAGAAAGAAAGAAATAAAGAAAAAAAGAAAGAAAGAAAGAAAGGAAAGAAAGAAAGGGAGGGAGGGAGGGAGGGGAGAGGATACGGGGTTTAGAAAGACAAAGAGAGGAAGAGGAGAGAAGAAAAGAGCAAGTAGAAGTGGTGATCGTGAAGGACATGGGGACAGATGTAATGAGAAAGGGACTAAGTGAAAGAAGAATTGACGGATGAAGAGATAGACAGAGAGAGGGCAAGAGAAGGTACATGACAGGACAGGAGGGCACATGTTAGGAGTGTGGAGTGAAGGAGATTGAGAAAGAGGAAATGAGAAAGGGAAAGAGTGAATGACAAAGAGGCAAGCAAAAAAGAGAGGGAGGGAGGAATGGAGAGATAGGGGGTGACTGTGTCAGGATCAACAATAGAGGGAGACAAAGTGGAAGCCCAGTCATCTCTGAATGAAAGAAATAGTAGAGGTGATGCATAACCCAATAAGATTACGAAAATCACTCATATAAAGATAGATTAAAAAAAAGGTAGTAGTGATTGGCTGAAGAGAAGGGATACATGAGGGGAGTTGGGCAAAAAAGAAACGTCATGTTAGATAGGTATTAGGCTAGATATGACGTGTGTCGATTTCTTATTCATCATAGCATATCTCAATTCAAAACATATGCAGTGTAATGGACAAAGGACAAATAGATTGATAAACCAGTGTAAGAGGAATTTAAGATGAAATCAGGAAGAGAATGGCATCATGGGAAAAGTGAATGAAGACGGGGATTAGATATCCCGATACTCCTTGGGAAAACCACTGCATGATGTAATTGCATAGTGTGAAACTATCTGAGTGAGATGTGAACTCCTTGGATATGAATCATCAATGGATCTCTTACATTCTAAGGAAAAGAGGGGTGAGAAAAAAAAAGACAGTTTAGAAAGAAAATAAAGTGGAGAGAAGGAGAGAAAGAGAGAGTGAGAGAGGGAGGCAGCAAGAGACAGAGAGAAGAGGAGAGTAACAGGCATGCAGAAACCAACAAAAAGATAGGCAGAAAGGCGTACATCTGTAGATAAGAAGACAAAACCTGAAGAAACCAGTGGGGCGTATTAAAGCTAACGAGGTAGCAGCAATTTGATTGTGAACAAAATGAAAATCCAAGACTGACAAAAAGATAAGACAAAAAAAAAACTTAAAGAGAACAGGGAGACAAAGAGATGGTGTATAAGGTTTAGAATATGAATCAACAGATGGAGAGAGGTGAGACACAGAAGCAGTGTAAAGAGCAGAGAAGAGAAGCCAAGACAGGGGAAAGAGAGGAGGAGAAATAAGGGAGGAAATACAGATGAGGATGTAAAAGATGGAAAATAAGGAACAGAGAGACAGAGAGGGACAAGAGAAGAAAGAGAAATAAAGAGAGAGAAGAGAGAGCAAGAGAATTAGATAGAAAGATGAAGAAAGACAAGGGTCCCGTAACACAAAGGTAAGTGATTGATCGTACGCTTGATTTTGACGATTGATTGTACATTGTAGCAAATGCAATCAATCCTAGAAAAATGTTCTACGATCATTGCTAAGCTTTGTGTAACGGGCCCCAGGTCACACAAAAGACGATGTAAAGGTTAGGAACAAATAAAGAAAAATAGACTGCAGAAAAAGAAATGAGAGTACTGAGTAAGAGACATAAGAGACTGTCAATTTTTTTTTGGGGGGGGTGCTTCTAATCCAGATTTATACAGAGGTGTGAGTCAGTGGAAACAGAGAGGGAGACAGACAGACAGAGATAAAACATGACACTATGTTCTTCCAATGATTACTCCTCTTTCTCCCGTTTTGTTCAGTTTTCAAGAATAAAAGTGATCATCTTCATGACAGGATGCAAGCCCTCTCATCGATTCTCATTTGGGGCATTCTCTTTGCCGGTGATTCACTTCACAGAGCTATCTCTTACAAAGTCATTGAACTATCTCTTTTTTTGCTTGAAACCCTCAAAATGCCTTGTTAGACAATGTTATCAACCACTTAGGCTGCTCTTATGAATACGGCAAATGCCTAATCTGACAATGTTATCAACCTCTTAAGTTGCTCTTATAAATACACTGAAAATGTTCATTTGACAATGGTATTAACCACTAATAGGTTGCTCTTATGAATACGGCAAATGCCTAATCTGACAATGTTATCAACCACCTAAGTTGCTCTTATGAATACACTGAAATCGTTCATTTGACAATGATATCAACCACTTAGGTTGCTCTTATGAATACGGCAAATGCCTAATCTGACAATGTTATCAACCACTTAACTTGCTCTTATGAATACACTGAAATTGTTCATTCGACAATGTTATCAACCACTTAGGTTGCTCTTATGAATACGGCAAATGCCTAATCTGACAATGTTATCAACCACTTAACTTGCTCTTATGAATACACTGAAATTGTTCATTTGACAATGTTATTAACCACTTAGGTTGCTCTTATGAATACACTGAAATTGTTCATTCGACAATGTTATCAACCACTTAGGTTGCTCTTATGAATACGGCAAATGCCTAATCTGACAATGTTATCAACCACTTAAGTTGCTCTTATGAATACACTAAAATTGTTCATTTGACAATGGTATCAACCACTTAGGTTGCTCTTATGAATACGGCAAATGCCTAATCTGACAATGTTATCAACCACTTAACTTGCTCTTATGAATACACTGAAATTGTTCATTCGACAATGTTATCAACCACTTAGGTTGCTCTTATAAATACTGAAAATGCCTTATCTGACAATGTTATCAACCACTTTAGTTGCTCTTATGAATACACTGAAATTGTTCATTCGACAATGTTATCAACCACTTAGGTTGCTCTTATAAATACTGAAAATGCCTTATCTGACAATGTTATCAACCACTTAACTTGCTCTTATGAATACACTGAAATTATTCATTCGACAATGTTATCAACCACTTAGGTTGCTCTTATGAATACACTGATATGCCTTATCTGTCAATTTTATCAATCGCTTAATTTGCTAAAGATGCTTCAATGTAATGTATACACTGAAATGCATTGTCTGAAAATGATATCAACTGTTCAACTTTAGTTCCTTTAATGAAAAAATGGAATGTCTTTTCTGACAATGATATCAACCACTCAACATAAGTATATCTTATGAAAACACAGAAATGCATTTTCTGGCAATGATATCAACAACTGAAGTTGTTCTTATAAAATAATATAGAAAAATTGTGCATCTGACTATGTCATTAGCCACTTAAGTTGCTCTCACGAATAATGTCTCATCTGACATTGTTATTAATCACTGAAGATACTTATTCATATAGCAAGATGCCTCATCTAACCAGAAAAACATAAAAGCTGAAACACTGCTACAGACATATATATTGCTAAATCACATTCTAGATATCACAGATAAATGGAATGGGAGAAGCTGCAACAAAATATAAACATATGCATTTGTATTACACTTGGAGAAATTTGATGGAAAAAAATAAAAAAAAAATCTTTGCATCATTTTTTCTTTTCTTCCAGATTCATCACGCCCACCTTCCTCTGTTCATGAAACATGCCTTTCTCTAGACACTGTCTACCCATGCAGGTATACCTTCTTCTCCTCTTTACTTCTTTAAACAGCCCTGGATTTCAATTTACATCCCTCCTTTTTTAGGTACATTTCACTCAATTTGTTTCCTATTCAGTCTCGGTAGTGTAATGAGAAATTTCTTCAGGTGTACGATTACTCTTAAAGGGCTTTGATGTTTGCCGCCGCATACAGGTAGCCATTTGAAATTGAACGTTACCTCGAAGGAACTTGATTGTTTCACGAGTCTTAAGAATAGAAGGCATATGAAAGGGGAAAGAGAAGGTATGGTAGGATGGGAAGAGGAAGGGGGGTCTTGAAAATTTGACATGGAAAGGATGGGAGAGTCTTAAGATTTGAAAGCATATGAGAGGGAAAGGTGATGCATCAGGGTGAATGAGGAAGTTGGCAAACCTGCCAACAAACAAAAGTAGTCTCAGAAGGAAAAAAAAGTATTTTTTGACATAAAAGCGTACTTTTAAAAAGACGTCTCAATGTAAGAATCGCCAGCCTGTTGTAGTGAGATCGGTGAAAAGACATGTGAAATGACTCTACTTGATAATTCACCCTTTTAAACATGTGCTCATAGGTAATAATTTACTTGTTCTTTTCATGCAACAAGTTACTGGCCCGACAGTGATTTGTACCGGTCTGGGACCGTCGGACCAGTGCCAGTGTCACACACTGTTTATAATACATACTCCATGATCGGAAATTTTTAAAAAAGTAACAAATCAAACCAAAAAAGTATTGGTGTGTTCATAACAAAAAGAGGAACAAATATTCTCATCAGGGAACAGTTTGCATGTCTGAGGGAGGCATATTCCATCTTAAGAACTAGTAGCATTGCACAATAAAAAAAATGATAAGTTAACACTGTTAGATGTTAAAATAGCTCATTTTGATTTCTGAAAATAAAGAGAAATAATACGGATTGGAATTTTAGAATATAGGCCTACCAACCTGAGCTTTGATCATGTTACAGCCTCAGGAAGTATTTTTGATAGTGAAATATCATAGAAAATATTTGAAAATGATATAATTTTGTTTTAAGTTAGGGTTATTGTAAAGTCTTCATTTTATTTTATTTTACTTTAACAAAATTTGCTTGGTACTAACACTGGGAACTTATGATTTATGGCAATTAACGCAATCTAAATGCCTAAGATTATTATCATAAACAGGAGGAGTAGTTTGAAATAGACACAATTGAATGCATGCCATGCAGCAAACTCTGTTTGAATGTTTCAGGTCATCTGTCAGAGGGGATCAAGATTGATGAAAAAATATTCTTAAAAATGGAGCGGCAGAATCAAGGAAACTTATTTCACACCATCATATGTGGAATTCACCCCAACTACAATTGAAGATTCGCATTCGATCAATTTAAACCCCTTTGTAGGCCCCATGTTTGATGGCGACAGAGTGAGTCACAGGAATAATAGATGGATTGATCAATGCTCTTTCAGCAAGTAGATAATGCATGGCTGCATTATTTTATAGAGGGGAAAATGGGGGAAAGGAGTTTGATCCTAATACCAATATTTTAATGTGATTACTATTTTGTTTGTGGCAGATATGAAATATTGATTGATGAGCATGATATATGTTTTATGGTATGAAGATCAAGTGGAGTTGGTTTTTAACAGTATCATTCAATATGGGAGTATTAAAGAATTGGAACACATAGGTCAGCTCTGAAATATCCAATAAAGATTAAAAACTGATATGATAGGTCACTAATAAGATTCATCATAATCAACATAATAATCATCATCAACATCATCATCAAATTCATCATCATCATCATTGTCATAATCATCAATCTACATCAACATCATCATCAACATCATTGCTATCATCACTATCTTAATCATAATCATCACATCCTGATCATCATATCCTCATCATCATCATCATCATTGCTATCATCACTAACTTCATCATCATCACCATTATCATCATCATCAACAGCATCATCATCATTATCATCATCACATCATCACATCATCATCATCATCAACAACATCATCATCATCATCATAATCATCATCATCACATCCTCATCATCATCACATCATCATCATCCTCCTCCTCATCATCATCAACTTCATCTCCACCCTCCAAATCAACATCACCCTCCACGAGCAGACAGATCATAATTGATTTCGCCCATAAATTCAGCTTTCATGGACCATTTATAACGACTCATCATGTACCTGACTCACTAAAACAAAAGAACCATGATGAATTGAGAACTTTAATATTTCATTGGAGGGGGAAGGGGGGGGGGTAGATTTCACTCTCAAGTCATTCATGTTACCACCGAATGTTCAATCCAATCATTGGTACATGAGTGCAGGCAAATAAGCCACCCACATGAATCACGCAATTGCATTAATTAAACAGGAGGCCCTTCTTTGCTGAAGAGATATTCGGAGCTGCACACGCTTCCTCTACGTGATGCAGCAGGCATGAGTGAGGTTCTTTCTGTGAAACCAAGGTGAAATGCATGCATCCATTGGATTCTGCATGCTCATTTCCGCTTTATTAGGTATTGAAATAAAAAAGGGAATACATTCTCATTTCCTCAGGAAAGCAAAGACTCAACAACATTCCCCCATCTACACTTTAAAAACTGCGGTGTTAAAACTGACACCAATTGGTGTTAATACAGAACCACACCCTGAGGTGTTTAAATTACACCCTAGAGATTAAACATAACACCAAAGAGTGTAAATGTAACAACAAAAGGTGTTGTAATAACACCTATAGGTGTAAAACTAACACCACAAATTTAACACCGGTGTAAAATAACTGGTGTGGTACTCTATGTACCCCGGTTAACACCACAGTTTTTGCTGTGTAGAGATTTACTCTGCAATTAAGCCCATCTAGAGATTTACTCTGCATCCAAATCAAAATATACACCAATATTTGGAAGAGGATGATTTTGCACTTTAAGATGAAACTTCCATCGTGAATTAGGTTTCTTCTGCCAGATCTGCCCTGCCCTTTGTGATTTTGAATAAAAGGGGAAAATGGATAATAATGTATAATTGTGAAATAAATTACTTACATGGGCATTTTCATGGTAACTGACGTTACTCGGCACAAATTTACACACATTTCATTGTGTGTATGATTATCTCGAAAAAAAAACAAATGATGGAAATTTGCTTAAAAGCTTAAACATTGGAGTTTGCTTTTAAGCAAACTCCCATCATTTGTTGTTGTAGAGATAATCATACACACAATGAAAAGTGTGTAAAATTGTGCCGTGTAACATCACTTACTGTAAAAATGCCCATATGAGGTGCATAAAGATGTTTTTGTGATGCATGGTATATGCCATACATCAATTGTTTGTAGTTATTACCTTATACTTGAATACATGTCCAACATTTTTTTTCTCCTTGGTTAATGGGAACACATGAATAATGCAGGAGGAATCAGTGAACCCTGTGGAACCTCCAGGAAACATTGATTGCGGGGTATAGAATGTTCTTTCCCTTGATGATCTTTTTCATTCACTTCATAGAAATACACTGATGATTATTTTACAAGGTGCAAACAGCTGTAAAGTATGTTCTTTTCCTCATTACTATCTACGGTCACTTCATAAAAAACAAAGATGCTGGATAAAATATGTTTAAAAATTGACACATAAGGATCATCATCCACTACAGTATCTTGTCAAGTTTTCTGTTTTTTCCTACATGCTTTGATCGTTTCAAATTTCACACCAAAACAACCTTTGTCTGAGCTGGGAAAGAGGCAATCACTACCCGCTTTGGGTAGCAAGGTGGAATTAGCGAACTCCCCACTGATGGGGGTAATATGAACCCTGTTGTGCTTTGGGGGCACCCCGAAAAAGAGCTCCCTGAACATGATCGCACCCAATAATAGGCAACAATTCCGCTCCATGCACTAAAGCCTGTCAATCTAGCTTTGGGTTATTTCCATGAAAAGCTGTCGCTCTTTATCAGTAATTGTCTGATTATAGCCTCTTTGTGTCTCCTTTTTCTTCGGCTAAATCCCAGTTGAGCCTTTGTTATGGAGATGGTATGATTGTGTCATAGATACCTCACATGTGTTGATACAGGGAGGAAAAGAGTGAGAGAAAAAGAAGAGGGAGATTCCTTGAAAATGAGCTGAAACAATTGGCAAGCAAACAAAAATAATAATACAGAGTATAAGAGATACAAAGAAGGATGGACTGATATGAAAGGAAAAATTATTATAAGACCAAAACATACCCCTCTCTTATATGAAAGTGAAAAGGTCTCAAACTTGAATATTCAAAGTATGATCTTATAGGCTACCCTTGGGTTTCAAAATTCTTAAAACTATCATTTTTCTGCAGAACTTAAAAAAAATGGGCTACCCATTATAATATCCTGAGGAAATGACCAAAATATCAACACGAGAGTAAATTTGCCAAGTATTGTGAATTGTTGGTTTTTTGTTCCTATTTTTTCAATGATAGAAAAGAAATAATAAAATGGTAGAAAAAACTGCTGGAATTATAGAAAGACATGAGGGTTGGAGTATTAGACAGATGAGATATTGAAGAGGGTTGATGTATACAGAGCACGTTCAACGCTTAAGTGGCCAAAGGCAAGAAAGATGCAATTACAGGCATGAGCATCACATCCTATAGTGACTAATGTCATGAATATTGAACATTTTTCATTCAAATACTTCGCCGAAGATGAGGTGCTCCATTCGTGTGTCTTGCCGTTCTTAAACTTTCCAGCTAAATCTTCTTTGTTCTATCATGTTGCATGTATTTTTTTTTCTTTTCGTGTTTGTATTCTGCTTCTCACCATAGCGGTGTAAATATCTCGCATCACAATGCTAAACTATCCGGTTTCAAACAATATTTGCAATTGTTTGCTGGCCCAGTCGGAACGCTATATCTCACATTTCATATTGACCCCATTTCAGTCAAAATTTGATGTCAAATCTTGTACAAAGAAAAAAATATGAGGCCTACAATATGTGTCCTCTCTCGATCTGAGTGTATATGTCTGTATCTGTCTTTCTCTCTGCCATCTCCCCTCCCTTTTCTTTTCTCTCCTCCCTCCTTCCCCCATCCCATCTCTCTCTCTCTGTCTAATTCCAAGAGCTCTCGGATATCACAACACTGCCGTAAATCTGTATTACTACAGATTTTATGTTGCTTTTCATCATACTGAACCAGCTCCTGTTTTGCATTATATTTCCCCATCCATTTGATTGTAAAAGCCATATGTTTCATACATTCACCTGTCACCCAAAACATCATAAGAGGACTCCATAATATTAATACAATTTAACATTTACATTATCCCCACAGCCTCCCCCCTTCTTTATATATATATATCTCACTCTCTCTCTCTCTAATTCTTGTTACAAAAAATCTCTTTCCCTACCCTTTTCTTAACACCCCCCCCCCCATCTTCTCTCTCCCTCTCTCTCTCAAATTACTATGTTATAAGATCTTTCATCATTCTTTAATGTACACATTATCTGACGTTGAGTAATGGCAATGTCAGATCGTGAATAATACCGGAAACACCAAATCCTCTATGAGGCACTCGATCTAAAATGCATACTGAGTGAAAACACCACAGCATGGGTATCAGATGTGATGAGAAACTGAATTTGAATGATCAAATATTTGCATTATATATGAAAAATAGAATCCTCTTTCACGTTCAAAGACAACAATTCTACCATTATCACTCATCATATATTCTATTTTAAATGCATCTTTCAATTCAGTACAGAAACAGGTTCTAAACAAAGCCATTCGGTCTTGATGCAAATGATTTTTCTGGTGATATACAGTAAAAAAGAAAAAAGTGATGTCTTGGACTGTTCTACACAGCAGTGAAATCACGCCCAAGTACCAAAGATAAAGTCCTTTTGATTCTGACATGGATTTATGATAGAGGAACCACATTGTACACATTATAATCTTCAGCAGAATGTCTTGGCTCCTAAATTCCACTGTCTTTTATCTCAAACATCTGCAAAGAGTGACACCTTCCCAGAGATTATTAAAGAACAATACAGATAAGACTCCATGTCTGTAAAGAACATACTTCCAAAGTGAAATTTTAAATATTAACATCGGAGGCGAGACACATCCGGGGAGGTTGTGCAGGCGAGGGCGCTAAGACTCAAAGAAAGTCATATGCAGAATAAGAAATCACAAAGGTCAACAGGCATCTATAATCCTCATTTAGACTAATAACAATAATTGTGTCAATTGCTCAATAGTGGTTATTTCTTTGTTTTTCAAATGTAATATTAATGAAAATAATAATACCAAAAATAATGATAGTGTATATTACAATGTACTGCCATATGCTTCCTATAGGCTCTTTCATAGGATAAGTTAAGAAAAAGAAATAAAGTTGATGGCAATTGTAATGCTCACTCATTCAAAATATTTATGTTTTTTTAAGGTGGGTTGTAACTTAAGTGTATCAAAGTGTTCTTAACTTTTGATGGAATAGAATCTTAGTATTTTAGTATCTTAAGATCTTTATGTACTTTCTACATAATGCAGTAAACTGATGTCACAAAATAAAATTTATTCACCATTTCAAACAAAGTTTGTTATCATTACTGATATGGTCATATTTTGAAATAGAAATAAGCATGGCATATTTTCCCAAAAAAAGAGCTCACATGAATAGCATTGACACCCTATAATGTGAACAGACAGCTGTCAATGAACGCTATCAAGACACAGCATTTCTTTGCTGCTTAATCCAATGTAATCACGCCGTCTGAATGACCCAATACATGCAAATGTATGACTATGTACAAGTTCCGGAGACGTCTTTCTCTCGTCTGAACAGGTTCAGAGACAACTTAACTGATTTTATGTGGGGGTTGTTATAAATGGAGATATGATTAAGGGAAGTGGTTTGAGGAATGGAGGTGTTAATAATGACTATGGAGAGATGTAATTGATTTTCCTCTCATCATCAGTAGGAACTGCTACTCCGCTTTCATAAATGCGGAGTGGGTTTTATCTTAAAGGTTCCATGACATTTGTTCCAGCGACAGATGCTCCAATAGAAATTCTGTAATTAAAGCCAAACACAAATCAAACCTGCAAAGCTAACAAATCCCGAATGCTTATCGTTACATTTTTCTGGACCAAAAACTCTATTTGCATTCCTAACTCTAACCCTATGCCTACTGAGATATCAAGACTAAAGCAAATGTCACAGGAGCATATTTTGTGTCCTAAGATTTACACAAAAATTTAAGAACAACTTTTATACACAATAGTGTGCACATGACTCAAGACCATTTCCTAAGCTAAGAACTAAATCAGCACAAATGAAAATTTGGACTACAGGGTATGTCCACAAGAAACATACCAAAACTTTTAACATTTCAAAATTTATAAGTTCTTACTTAACATTTGCTTTGAAAGATATTTCCAGCACTATATTGTTTTTTTTATTGTCTTTTTTATCGAATTTTTTTAAATGAGCTGGACGTGCTCAATTTCTAGTATATATAGTCACTTGCAATCAGATGTCTTTTTCCCACAATGGTCTGAATTTTCATGAGATCTAAAAGTCCTAGATAAGGGGAATATTCCTAAGCTAGGACTTGGTTCTTGGTTTGATTCCCATTACCAGGTCCCTCGGAGAGGACCTTAAGCCGTCGGTCTTCTGGTTGCTTGCTTACAAGCATTCATGCTTTCTTAGCGATCACATAAAAAATCAATAGCATTTATATTTCATAGGATATGCACGTGTATACGGTGTAAAATATGCATATAAAGATAATGAAGGTACATGAAAAGGATATAATTTTATGTCTGAAAAAAATTTCATGGGGGGTGTTTTTGAAAACCAATGGTATTCATGTAGGTGGTAGCATTTGAAGCACAATTACCCCCCTCCCCATATTGCCATGTTCTGCTGTGCAATTGGTGCTGAGTGATGGGGAGTTGCAAGAAACCTGCAATCAATTGCAAGTCAATGTTAGGTTCCAAAATCAATCATAAGTCAGGTCATTCATTGCAATTAGGAAGATTGATGGGCTGCTTCATGCAATTAGATGTAAAAAAAGATCAATTTTGATAACATTATAATTGATAAATTAATTGTAAATTAGCAACAGAAATATGAAACTGCTTTCAAATATTTTCTTCTAACTCCCCATAAGTGCAAATTTATCTACTGTAGATGTTAAATCAGTCCTAATAGAGTTTGCTATATAGAACAATGGAATATGAAATTGAAGAAATTTTAATCATCTATTTTAAATATTGTATTGGCTCAGTTGGTAGAGTATCCGTCTCACAACCAGGAGATCGGGGGTTCAAACCCCGGCCGCGTCAGACCAAAAGACGTTACAAGATGGAAGTTGCTGCTACCCTGTTTGGCGTTCAACAATTAAAGGGATAGAGCCTCGTCGATCTCGCGCTGCACAGCAGCTGCCGGGCCCATGATCAATTGGGTAAAGCAAATTTTCGCGTATTTCATTTCATGTCTATTTCAAACAATGAATTATGGATTTAGATTTTAGAAAATATTTTAGGAGGAAATATACAGAATTGTTTTTATTCTTCATGTAAATTTTGAGAAAAAAATTAGATTGTATTAAGAGTGAACATTTAAAATCAAAAGGAACTTTCATTCATTTATAAAGCAGAAGTACAATGTCAAAAAGAGGTAGAATTTGCCATATGATTATGTTTCATTCATGGTTCTGGAAAAAGGGAGATATTAGATAATTACTGAACTTAAAGTGAAATTAAGTTTTGAGAAATTTGGGCTAAATCCAAATCCCATTATCAGACTACATTACCCCCACCTTCCCTTTTTTGTAATGTTGGAACAAATTCCCATAATGGTGTCTGGACTTGGAACACGTTTTAACATTAAACCTGAGAGGCTTTTGGAGGAAAAAGAGGGATGTTTCCCATCAGCCCATGCTTGCTCAATCACAAGAATCTAAGCAGGGTTAGCGCATCTTGAGATTGAAATAAAGATTCCAAAAATTCAATTCATTCCAATTCAATTTCATTTAATTGTCGACATGGACATTGATTTTGCTCACATCATAAACATTTCTAATGCAATAACCCAAGTGTGGAGTATTGTGGGCCAGTGGGTAAGTCTTCAGATTTCGGGACATAAAGTTTTGGGTTTGATTTCATGCCATAGTGTAATTTCTTTCAGCTAGAATTGATCCACATTGTGCTGCATTCAATCTAGGTAAACTAAAGGTATTATGGGAACCTGGCAGAAATCTATTCCTTGAAAAATCCAGATCGGCTGTCAACAGTGAAAAGCCGAAAATTGGATTTAATTTTAGTTTCAAGAATTGACTGTTAAATCTCCAAAGATTTCAATTCAAATCTTTTAGCTGTATCTTTAAATCAACAAGATTTTAAATATAAATCTGATATTTGGCTTATCACTATTCACAGTCGATCTGGATTTATTCTAAATCCCTTGAAATTTAGAGTGAAACTGTCATGGTAACAGGGCTCAGCATTAAAATAGGTTTAAAAGAAATGCACAAAAGTAAATGTGATAGCTCGCCAGATTTGGAGACCTTTCATAAAGAGTTACAACTGCGACTTTGCCATCATGGCAACTACCGTGGCAACAGGGCTCAGCAGCCAATCAAAATCAAGGTTTCTACATTATGTCAGTTTCCACGATGGCAAAGAAACAAGAATCGCCTGTGTGAAACAGGCCCTAGAATATCGAGATAAAATCAAAGTACAGACTGATGTAGACGAGACCTAGAGAGCAGCTCGGTGGAGTGAGCAGCTGCAAGAAGAGAATTCAGACATGGCTGGTGAATACTTCAATTCCCCCCATCCTAAAGCTCGACTAGACAAAAGCGGAATCGATTCGACTCAGTCAATGGAAAATATACATCACTCTCCGATATGCGTCAAGGTGTGTGCACTTTTTTTCAAAAAGAAAAAAAAAGGAATGTTCGAAACCTGCCAAGGCCGGAAAGAAAAGATGAAAGCATCTCTATAAAGAAGATATGAAATACTTGAGTAGGAATTTGAGCCAAGCTGAGGTAGATTTAACATTCAGGATTTGGATAGCAATTATGAACCACCAAATTAGGTTCAATTGAATAGTGAGTTCATTCTCTGTAGTTATTCAAAAAAGAGATAAAGGCAGCCGATCACATAGATTTTCATGTAAAATCACACGTTCTTTCCTCACACATTTTCATTCCATATTCACCACATCGTAACTGTTATCATATACATTCATGTAATCTGGTAATGAATTTGAATAACAATGCATTTTGTGAGATTCACCAAAGCTAAAGGCAGGCTTTACGGCAAAAGAATGACAAAGGAAAAGGTCAAATGAATAGAGAAGGGTATGTAAAATAGACTAACCAGCTACCTTGGCAGTGAAATAGGAAGTGTCCTTGACAAGGTCGGAGAATGAAATTGATTTATTGTCATCTCATTTCCTCTCCAGTTCTTCTCTACCTCACACCAGTGGCCTTGCCTAGTCTCCCATGCCCAGACCTTTACTATCTTGCAAGCATTCCTAAGTGGTGTATGGATTACTACTAGTAAACACGCTTTATATATAGTCTGCAGGCACAGGCCGATTGAACTTTGATCAACGAGTGGGTCTTGAATCAAGACTGACTCGTTTCAATAGCAGGAAAACGAGAGGGCCCTTTGTGCGCAAGTCGCAGTCAGAGAAATTAGGCTACATATTCAGACCATTTTTACAAACGAAAAAATGATCAGGTTTCCTACTCTACATGTAATAAATATTACAATTCTTACATATAGGTCAGTAATATCCGAGCATCTATATCATTATTTTTGTTTGATAATGCTCTTGCTTTCTAAAATACTTATCATCCTTGTAGAATTACCGCAAACTCCCTTCAGATTTAAAAACTTATCAACTACTAACTAAAATATTGAAAAAGAACTCAAACTTAATGACAAAGGCTTATTTCATCATGCAGACACCTCCCCCCCCCCCAACTGACAAATTCCTCGGAATGATTTCGGATGCTCCAACTACTATCGAAGAATCTACAAAAACAACTCATAAAAAATGACATATTTCCATCATTAAAAATCCCAGACTCACGATCGAGGAAAGAACAAACGGTATTGAATGACGACCGCCTCGTTTCTGGACCGTCTTCTTTCCGCTCCTTCATCAATCTCTTAGAATACATAGTATCTGATTGCAGCGTGTTGACATCTTGGGAGAGATACCTCATTTGGGGGGAAAGCAGGGGAAATTGACAAGCAGGAAAGTGGGCCCAATACAGAATAAATACACTTTGGGATTTGGGCGCTCCAAGATGTTGGGCTTCTGATTCCTTCATCCAGATAGATTTCAACAAACGTGCTCTATGATGGCTCATACAAAAAACAATTTTTTACAGTCACTGTATTGTGTGAGGGTTGACCGGTGTTTACACCAACGACACCATGAATATGAGAATATTGAGGAATATGAGACATGGAGATGAGTAGGTAAATATTGATACATCTTTGAGAGTATGAATTTATCAGATCAAATCAAACAGATTCCAAGAAAAGAAGTAGGCCACAATATTCTCATAAAGAATTGAGAAGAAAATAGATCTTCTGTGTACTAATAAAGAGCGGAACTTATTACATTCACAAAAAACAGATTGTCATCATTGTTTAAGGAAAATATAGACCAAACTAGAGATGAAAAGACATATGGAATAAGAATGCAAGATAAATGGCAAAGAAAACATGACCGTGAAGCTGTGACCCGTTTCATGAAAAACTTCTGACTTTTAGTCGGCAGAACACTTGAAATCCTAGAGTGACCAATGGATGTTTCTGTGATGCAGGTATACTGTGGATTATGTCGAGGCACAATAGTAAGATTAGACAATGACTAACATGGAAACCAATATACATGCACTGTACATACCCGAGCAGGTTTCTTGGGTGGGCTTGCAGATCCTTGGCTGTCTGTGGGTGAGGGTGGACTCCACTGCGTAGTTCCTGTGGGTACATGCCAATAGTATGTTCCATGGGCATCGGCTACCTCACGCCAGCCTGGTGGAAGTGTCGTCGGCTTCGTCAGCGCATTTTTCTGCGCTTCCGAAAGTTCCTTATCCAACAGAGGTTTGCTGGACTTGGGTTCCGGAGTGACCTCGATGCCCGACTCAGCTTCCGTTGTTGGGGACAGAATCTTGAGGGGGAGGTCTTCGGTAAGAGCACTGAGCGGGGGCTTGAATCCATCTCTGACCAGCATTCCAGGTCGCTTGATTGGAGATACTCTCTCATCAGCGGATGTCTCGCTGGCGTATCCATGGTCATGTTGACCTTGCGATGGGGACAGTAGATCCGTCTTAAAGGTTTCTTCTTGTGTCCTGAGCCCAAAGCTCTTGTAAAGCATATCATATGTGGATTCACAATCATCTGTGCTCTCATCATCCATAGTAGAAGGTCCTGAATCGAAAGGGGTCGGTTGCTGAGGCATTTCATAAAGGCCTTCGTGCCTCTCTCCCTCTATATCTGACGAATCACTGACACTGCCTCGTAACGACGTGGTATCATCCTCAATCTGTTCAGAACGTTGCTTCGTCAATGCTTCTAAGTTGGCATAATAACTTAAAATGCCACCTAGCTTTGTGGCAATCACTTCATCTGGTGACATAAGATCTGCATCAGGGTCCTTTGGTGAACAGCTATCATCTGTTTTCACTCTCTTTGGTGCTTTCTCATCTGCGCTATCGACTTCCTCAATGATCACAACTTCTGCTTGATCCTCGTCATCATCCTCCTCCTCCTCCTCGTCCTCACTATCATCCTCATCCTCCCCATCATCGATGAAATCAATGCCGGCAAACATGGCTTCTGCTTTAACCTTGTTCCTCTCCCGAAGGATGTTATCATCTGCTACTGTCAATCTCCTATCCTCCTCCTCCTCTTCCACATAAACATCGTCCTCATCATCATCATAGTCATCATCGGAGTATGCCCCGGGCAGGTTTTCTAATGGATTGCCTATTCCCATGGAAGAGTAGTCCGTTGAAGCATACTTGGAGCGGCTCTTCCCCGCCGACCCCCCAAGAACGGCACTTTGGATGGACACCCCCTCATTCTTATTGTCCGTCTGGCTGAAGTCTGAGTCCATCAAGCTCTCCTTCATCATTTTGTTAATCTCATTTTGTAATGGGTCGCGTTCCTCCACGGAGAGTCCCGCCGTTGTCGTGTTTGCGTTGACTTGGTCTGTTGGGGACCCCACCGTGCTGTTGTAAGCAGGGTTGACCAGTGACGTCATGACTTCTTTTTTGGCTGCAAAAGAAGAGACAAAAAGAGGAAGTCCATTAGCATTCACACACAGACAGAATGGCAGACACGACTATTACAATTCCCATTCTAATTCATTGTACCCATAGGCAAGAATTTATCCTTCTGTTTGAAAACAAACAGAAATAGCTTGGATGTTTTTATTTGACATTATCTAATGGGGCCAGATGGGTGTTAACCTTTTATCTGCTTTAAAAGATGATTAGTCCATTTTAAAGAATGTTTGTCTGCAATGGCTTCCTCAATATTAAATTCTTTCAGAAAAGTACAGCAAAATAACCACAGCCAATGTCTTAATAATGCATATTCGTTATGTATATAACCTGATGCAAAACATTTCAACAACTGCTCAAATATGAGTGTTGATGATTTACAGTCTTTGACCAAATAGCATGAAATACATTCATAAATTCGTCAGCTATTTCAAGCAAGCAAATTTATGTGCAGGGCTTGGGATTTTTAAACATACCACTTGAAATAGTATCATGGCCAGTGCAAACAAATGCAATCTTTTTGGATTCATTGTGACAATGATTGTCACCTAGTATTCAATAATATTATGATTTTTTTTTTCAAAGAGGTCCAACAATCCTAAGTTTTTGCAGCAGAGTGCCTTATTTCATTATGTACAATGTATAGAAATGAAAGCACTAGCATTCTACTCACATGCATTACATTAATCGCATCTATAGTGTCATGTAGTGATTGCATAAGTCACTACATACAGTCAAGACTTCATAATGTATATACCCCCTTCTGAGAGCCATCTCTTTGAACCCCCTTCTAAGAACCTCTATTCATTATTATCCAAGCCATTAAAACCCTTATTGCTAATAGTTTCAAACAACCCCTAATCAGAGAACAAAGAACTGACTTCCCCTTCCCAATAATTATACCCTCCTTTTGTCCTATATCCAAACCCTTGGATGATAATTTGTGTTGAAGCTTTATTATATAATGGGTGAACACCCAAGGATTGAGGGGAGATAAGTTGAGATTATCACAGAGTTAAGATCGCCATCTACATTGAGATATTCTTAACAACTCTAGATGTGAAACTGCTGGAAGTTGATTATTAATGAAGTTTCTTGATTATATTGTACATGGGAACTTTCCTGTGTTATCATCGATGCTCCCAACTAGAAATGAACGATCCCAACATAACAATAGGCATTGGCTACACAGCTCATAGAACTGTAGCAGCACGTATAGGAGCAGAGGGGTGATTTGTCACACTGCCCAGCGACTTTTGGAAAATGGTAGGCATCAAAAAGTCAACACTTAATGATCGAGGAACAGACGTGAACATCGCCATCAAAAGCTAAGCACATAGCAACCGTGGGATGTAAAGGATAATGCCATGATAATGGCAGGGCTGGTGGAATGCAAACTCATAAAGTAGAGTTTGCGTGTCTGCGTGTCTGACATATTTTTTACAAATGTGTCTCCACTTCAAGTTTGAGCTGCTAGTGCTCTATGGCAACACTCAATACCATGATTGCAGAGAAAGAAGCATATCCCAGCATGGCTGATAAAACATTGTATCTCAAAATTAAAAAAAATGAGGGCAGCTTAGAAAAAACTGTATTAAAAAAAAACAAAGCAATAATGGCAGTCCATATTGTCGGAACACAGTCTCCTGATACCTGTGTAGAATTTTTTTCGAGGCAAAAGGAGGTTGCTACCCATGTTATAACTTCAAAATCTAGCTTATTCTGAGCTGTCACCAACATTTTTTTTAATTTGAGTTACAAGGTTTTATCAACCCAGCCACACTATGGCATTAGCCCAATTTAGGACATTCTTATAATTTTATCACAGGATTCAGGGTGATCATTCAACTGTCAGAATATTGATAAAAATATTGATAATACATTAAAGATATCCACCAAAGGGTGCTAGTATTAACATCATCATTGTCTCATTTTCATTTGCAATTTTTCTGTTTGTATCATATTCATCATCATTATCAATATAATAACATGTCAACATCTTCAGAAGATCTTACTAAACTCCTTTCATCTCCTGAGAAAGGGTGATGATGATATACATGTTTTTATGGTGAAATCATTCCTGACTTATAATCTACCTGGATGATAGAATAATGTTTTTGTTCCGAACACTACGAAGATTAACAGAATTAGGGTGCATAAAGCTTTCGTCATTGATTGTGGATAGTTTATCTCATTACTCAACATTCTTACACAACTTATGACCCTAAGGCTCCATGGGCAGACAGCTTTAACAGGGAAGATCACATGCATACATGTATACAAATATGTTTATCAGACAAAACATGACAGATAACTGTGATAGGAGAACGACGCTAATTGAGGATAACAAATGCCGACATCCTGATGTCAATGTAGAACAGTAATCGACCCTTGACCCAAAAAAGAGGCTTAATGGTGCTTAATTGACTTATTGGGAAAGTCATTTGTTAGTTACTGACCCCATTAGCTCTTTCATGTAGGCCGACTGTGATGTTGAGATGGGGAGATGGTTAAGGAAGATAAAAAAGACGGTCCCTTTACGAGCGGTCTCTTCAGAAAAGAGCAAGATAAATGTATCAACGGCTTACAGTTTTATCAGAGATCATATCTAATTCCTCTTCCTTGCATCGACATTGAGATTACTAGCCTCTGCGAAATAAGGTTACATGTAAATGTAGTTCTAGGTTAATGATACTTTTAAAATGTTAGAGATGCATTAACTGCTTACATGAAGATTATCATATGTTAGAGGCAAAAAGACTCGATCTTTATACTTCATGCATATTTGTAACACCCTTCTGGCATTGGAAAGCGTGTGGTTCATATCAGAGACGGGACAAGTTTAGTACAGAATGTGGAAAAAAATGAGAATAATGAATTGCAGTAATCATCCAAATTCAAAGAAAATATAACAAAGACTTGACTGAAACTAAGAGTAGATCCTTCACGGAGCATACTTGTGTGTGACTACAATACAAGCTACATGTAGGAAGTTACATAATAAAAACAGAGGATCCAGCCCTGGTCACGTTTTGAAGTAAATAATCATATCTGATTGATACACCTGTGAATTTTTATTAAAAAACTCAATCACACAAACAAACACTTGAAAAAAAATATTATCATTTAAGAAAATGGAGTGTTTTCTGAATTACATATACAAAAAATATAAAGGTAGAGTGATGACTATTACCAAACCCCTCCCAATTCCCCCTCAATCCAACAAATGTGGAAATAAATGATAGCCTAAACAAAGTATTCTCAAGATATTGAGAGCTTAATATTATATGAAAGCCATGCAGTGTTGTAAAAAGCTACAAAAGCTGATCACATGATCCTACTATGTCTGCAATTACTGTTTGTTCACATAAATGCTTGCCTACTTTTATGTAGGAAGCACTGCAAAATGTCATGTTGAATTTACTGCCAAGTGGTAGGCAGGTGGATGGTATTAATGTCTCGCCCCCTATTATCCCGTGTTTGCACGACGATGGATGACGGTATGTCATTATGCACAGACATAATGAACATTTCAGGAATAATAAAATGCAGAAGCGATAACACAATATGGATTAATGAACTGTCATCTATCTAAAATTTTGATTACTATTGTAAAATGCACGAGTGGATGAAAAGAATGAATGAGAAGGTGAAAAAACGGAGGTAGAGAAAAGGAAAAAAATATGTGATAAGTGGATGGATGGGAAAACGAAAGATATGCAGTGATGCCAACAGCCCAAAAGAAGAAAATAAGCATGAAAGAAATAGTCCTGGATAAATGAAAAGAAAACGACAGAGGGATTTAAAATACTAGTAAGGAAAGGAGAAGGAGGGAAGGAGCATGAAAAAGAGGAAGAGGAAAAGAAGGAGCAGGAAGAAGAAGAAGAAGGAGAAGAATAGGGAGAAGAAGAAGGAGAAGAAGAAGAAAAAAAAGGAGAAGGAGGAAAAGGAGAAGAAGAAGAAGAGGAAGAAGAAGAAGGAGGAGAAGGAGAAGAAGAGAAAGAAAAAGAAGAATAAGAACAGGAAGAAAAAGATGGGGATGAAGAAGAAGGAGGAGAAGAAGTAGAAGAAGAAGATAGTCAATGTGCCTATGTACTGTACACACTGCTGGTCAAACTTGTCAGAGAGTCTAACAAGATGCTTCTTAAAACACACCTTGGAAGGATGTCAACATGGAGACATTACATTACTGTCAATATCATCAAATATTCATCCTTTCAAATCAATTATTGAACCGGACTAAATTGCTTGACACCATATCGATGCATGCCCAGAGACACTCATGTATATTTCCGTCCCGAAAGGAATAAAAAAAAGATACCGAAATGCAGTCCTGTTGGAAAGATACATGATTCGCGCAGGTGGATGTTAGGAACTTCGGGAGCTACAAAAAATGAGCATATTATACCAAAGGAAAAAAAAATCTATTCTAAACAAAAACTGGGAATGAATACCTAAAAGCTTACTAAAATATATGTGTATAAGGACGACAGTTCACGTTTCTATGTTACATAATGACTCAATACTGCTAATGTCATTACATGCGCCATGAATATTTTGCCCTTATTTTGTTATCTGTATGATCCCTGAAAGTTATGTGTTGCTGATTACCTATATTGTCAGATCTATGCATCTACTAAAAACATGGATATCATTTTGATCCGTGCATAAAATTTATAAAATAATGTTAGATCAAGACTTCATCTAGGCAAAACATCATGGCAGCATTTTCATGAAGAGTTTTGTCAGCGATTTCCCCTAACTAATTTGCCCCAGGCCAATCAGAAACAAGGAATTCAGTAGCTTTAAACAGGGCCCCATTACACAAAAGTTACTAATTATGGTAACTTTGTCATGCAATGGTAACTTTCATGGAATCCTTGTTTTTGATTGGCTGTTGATCAGCATTACCATGGTAGTTACCATTGGATGGCAAAGTTACCATGATGGTATTTTTTATGCAATGGGGCCATGTCACTGCATATTTGTTATCATAAACAAGTTTTATGAAACAGGCTCTTGGAGGAAATGATGCTGATGATACTAGGTGATAGGGCTGCGGCAAACAGCATCTTTCTGGCCAATCTCTGCATGGCCCTATTATCGCTTCCTCTGGTTTTAATATACTCCGGCTTGGAAATCATGAATAATTCACCTAGACCCTGGCAATGCGACGATTCGACAGGTGATAGAGAGGGGCTTGATGATATGCTTTGAGGGCTCTAACGTTGCCACCGACAGGCAGCGCAAGGGTAAGGGCACGGCCGAGATATTCATGGAAATGCAAATGGATCGAGGTTTGCTTTCTTGTGGTTGGGTATGTGCATGGTTCTTGTGCGGCGACACGACCCTTTGCTCTGCCAACGATTGCTCCGGGCTTTATTTCGTCAAAGATATAGGGTTAGGGTTGGGAGAAGGTTTAAAACCCAGCCATGGCATAATTTTCTTCAGCAAGAAATCTTTCCACATTGTGCTGCACTCAACCCAGTTGGTGGAAATGGGTACCCGGCAGGAGTAATTCCTTGAACGTACTGAGCACTGAAAGGCAGCTCGAGCTAAAGACGGTAATAATAATAACAATGTGCCTCGGAATAGATTATTTCCAGATAGATGGCACAATTTGAATGCTTATTATTACTATTAATATTGCAATAGGATTCACGCTAGATTTGGGATAGGGTATAGTTTTAAATCCAGGGTTAAGGTTGGTCTTTTCCTCAATGTATTGAATTTACAGTGGAGCAACTGTCACTGGAGCAAACATCATGGAACCTTTCAAGCAACAGCTATCAAAGAACTGAATTTCTTTGACAGAGCTGTATTAGTTCAAGTTTTCAAATTACCATGCTATATTTTAGAATTCTTATCAAAACCATCTTGAGATTATCTATGATGATTAAGATGTGAAAAAGCATATTTGGGTTGGAGTAGTCATCTTGATTGCAATCCCAAGTACTCATATTTTGATATTTTGCAAACCAGCAAGCTATTTCAAACATTAAGTTTATAAAAGCAAGAGGAAATCTTAAAAGCTGACAACTTCGTCTAAACATTGCCAACCCCTTGTTTCGGAGCCATTAAAAGAAGTTTCTGAGTAATGCAAATACCAATAGCTTGCACCTCCCATATCTCAAATAGCAATATTTATAATTACTGAGTGTCCCTATTCTCTCTGACTCTTTCCATCTCTCTCTCTCTCTCTCTCTCTCTTTCTCTTCACGCAACCCCTAAATTCTGATTTCTCAATAAACATGCAAATCTCCATCTGTCCCCCGATTTACGCTTGAGGGTTTTCGGTAGAACTAACATTTTACGACTTGGGAATTCTTAAAAACAACACACGCAATCATGCCTACCAAAGGCAGCATAATTATCTGGAAACATCTAGGGGAAATTTACCACCTCATTTTTCATTCGAACTTAAACAAAATACTTATTTCAATAAAAAATATGATGATACCCAATAACTTTCACATATATATAAACATATGTCTAGTTTTTATTCCAATGACCTACAGAAATCAGAACAAAAATAACCTGTATCATGTAGTAATGATATTTCATAATTGATAGAAAATTCTTTCAATAAAATAAGCCTGTAAATTTCATACTTTATTTCTTGACTTCGTATCTTATCTCTTAACTTTTGTTCATCACGTAAACAATATACATGTACAAACACGACTCTCTTACAGCATAAAAACCAGGTTGTGATGAAAAAAAACCCAGAAGTAATCCCTAAAATGGCAATGCTGCATAATCTGCACTTTGCACACAAAGTCTTTGTTTGTTTAGACCTCCATCGTAAAATAAAAAGTAACTTTCGAACATGGCATTTAGATCGGACATGCCCTGTGCAAGAGACAGCGCCGTATCTTCCCGAGCATTAAAACATGTTATTTTTCACTCTTTTGCACCTTTTCTTCACAGACAGGTGACCGCTCCGGTAGTTTTTACATTACATGCATGGGTAAGAAATACGTCAGATCTTCCATTTGAGGGGGGGGCCTATGGACAACCGGCAGGGCAGTGACACGACTCCCCAACTAAAAAACACAAACCTCATACAAGGCGAATGCTCTGTGATCATACACGCTCTTTGACGGGCACGCATGTTAAGCTGTCTGGTGACATTCTCCAATTGTGAATAATACATCGGAGGCCCCCCCAAGAGAAATAAGGATAAAATGGAAACCCAAACCGACAGACAGATACATGGACGATAGGAGATGTAGAGATAGGAAAATACTGAGAGACAGAGAGAGATAGGAGAGTTGCCGAAGTCTAGATTCGAGGTTGATCCTCATTTTAGCTGAACATCAACTGAAAAAAATACAGTGTCAAACGATTCATAGTTACATATCTCCATATGAATGTTGAACCATCTTTATGTTTCCATTTTGACTTGTGTATCCTAAAGTTCTACAAACAGCATTTATCTTACATCGAAGATTTGATTCAATATCTTCAAGACAAAACTTACAGAGATTTAACCATTTACAAGAATTCATTTCAAATGCTTACATTATATCCTGGGACATATGAAGGAAAACATTATTGTACTACATGCCTTTAAATAAGTTTTCTTTTATTTCAATGATCAGGGAAAATAAAACATAGATTAACTTTGTAACTAACCAAACTTAGCTTTCTTGAAGTTGAACTAAGTTTCCTTGAAAATGAATATAGATAACGTTTGTAACAAAGCTCCAGTGAACTACATAGAAGTTTTAATTCTGAGAATAAAATGCCAATGAATTTCAGTTATCAAAAGTCCTGAAAATAATAACGCAAAAACGTGCACACTGCACACATGCCTACACAAAATTATCTCTATTCCAACCCCCTCTCATTCAACCCATTCAAATTATTTTCATTTGTAAATATCAAATCCCATTTGATGTACATAATGAAAGCAAATCATCTATTACTTCTCTAATCCAATTGGACTACAATTTTCTAAATATACCTCCCAGCACAATACGACCATGAATCAAGATAGGGAGGATTCGTAAACCGGCTGCTACAAACACGATGACCGGAATAAAAAATGGATCCATCACGACAGAAAAACCATCCCTGTCATATAATGACCATAACAGAAGATTGGGTAATCACTCTGACAGAGAGCTATTGGATAATTACTGCTGTGATGTATTCTTGCCCTCCATTGAAAACAGACCTTTTCTTAATGAGAAACAATATTATTTGAACCAAGCCTCAGGTGACGTACAGTAATCGAGGTATAAAACTTTCGCTCCCAAGAAGGCCCTTTCGGATGGACAATGAGAAGGGTAGAGAAGGTTGTAGGCTTGCTAGAGGTCAATAAGTCGACATCTTGATTAGATAAACAGAGGTTGATAGCTTGGATTCATGTTTACAGAGGATCGCAAAGATTCATTAATAAATAAAGCTGCTTCGGGCCTTCGACTCACAAGGCCTGTAGCATGTCAATTAAAGGTAAATGCCAGTTGTGGTAACAATATCAAAATGAGTTCATACAGAATCCAATGAAATGACCACCAAAGTGTCTGTTTGTATTAGAAATAAAAAAATATGTTCCAAAGGATTCTGGAAGAAATTGTGTAATTGCTGAGAAATTACCAACTAAGCACAGGATTCGGGTCAAGCGTCGGGCCGACATTCAGAGCAATAATAATACAGTGTCCCACGTGCGCTTATTTGTGTTGTTGATCTTCAGCTTGAACATTTTTCAGCGTAGATTTCAAGATTTCACAAAGTTCAGTTTATGTAACTGTACCAGATCTAGATCCTCGATGATACAATTAAGCCTGGTTTTACAGACTTTCTTATGAAATCAGTGTTTACTGCAACTACTGGTATTTCTCGTTGTGATAGAATCATCTTGGCTCATAGGTGACATTGAAGCATATTTTCTCTGTCATTAAAAAGCTTAAATTCATCTCGTCTATACTCCAGTCTTTTTATATTTCTTGTGTGCTTCGGAATAGAATATTCTAGATAGATGGCAATATATGTAAATGCCTATTATTGTTACTTTCATTGTTGTTGTGGTTTTTATCATCATCATCATCATCATTGCTACGTCTACTATTACTACTACTTCTACTGCTGCTGCTAGTACTACTGTTATCATTATAATAATTATTTTCTATAAAATAAAAGTAAAATTACGTGCACAAAGCGATTTTACTATTTATGTGCTGTGACCCTTTCCTTTAATCATGTTTAATATTGATCAACAAAAAACACTCAATTATTATGAAAGGATTTCACTGGATATGATTTCATTACTTTTCAACATATTTCCCCCTAACAGTGCCATCTATCTCTATGAGTCTCTCAATTTAACAGGTCAAACAGCTACAGTAAAACATTCAATCTTGATTTCCAATTAACATGCAATTCCCCAGGGGTATGTTTTCTCCCCCTTTCCTTTTTTTTTAGTATTTGAAGGCTCCCCATTGCTCCCTATTGTTCAAATCTTCTTCCTCTTTCTTTTTCTTCCTTTCTTTCTTTCTTCCACCCTACATCTTTTCCTCTTTTCTCTTCTTCTCCCTGCTGTACTTTTAGACATCTGCCTTGCATACACCTGGTAAACAACACAGCGAAAATGAATATGTTAGTTAATTATACCGTCGTTCCCTGGGGGTTGGGGTATTGTAATTGTAAATCAACCCTTATCCAATCATCTTCGTTGTGATTATTCCTCTAGAATTTCATAGGGAAATGCACCATACTTTCGCATCCATCAAAACCACATAATCTCCTTCATCAGCTTCATGGGTTACATTTGCCCCTCAAGCACCGCAGATCTATCCCGATCTACGACTCAGATGCATAACAGGGGATATTTAACAACATTCTGAATAATATACTGTCTGTATACCCGCGAGCACCTCATCGCAGATTCGCATTTTATCACTTGATTAGCTTATATTAACCCGTCTCTTACCACGTTCCCCTCAGTCAGACATGTATCCTGCAGTCGTACGATGTCTCCGGGGCTGTATGGTCTCTGAACACACCTATTCCTAGTATGAGCAAGCCATGCACTCGTGAATCTGAGCCTGGGTAATTTATACACACTTGTCATACATTAATGCATCCAAAGTACTGTCGTTACCCCCTTGGTCGCAAACCTACTATGGGCAGAGAGGGAGAGTGTGCCGAAGATTTGGCAACAGCGTCTGAAGGGCTCAGGTGCGTAGCTCACGCACTCGGGGCCATAATTTATGCTCCCTCGTGAAACAGTCCGGCAGGTAGGCTTAGCAGTAAATTTCACCCCCAAGCATTACGAGCACCATCATTGGAATGGCAACGAGCAAAATCTCCCATTACTCAAAATAATATAGGGCCCTCCTAAGGATCGCAATCAAGGTACTGAGGTGCTCTCTCAGATATAAATCACTAAATCAACTTCGGGAATTTATTACCATCCAGAAAACTATATTAAAACAGTGTTTAAATTTTCTAGAGACCTAAGCCTTTGGTAACCTTTCGGGAATCATTATCATTACCATAGTTTTCGTAATCACATAGTTGAATGGGCATTAAAATTTGTTGAATATTCATCATAATCGATGTCACATAGCATATATAAACATTGCATATCTTTGCAACATTAGATGGGTAATGCTACCATATGGTCTGTGAAGAGTTTTCAGCATTTGTGGTGTTTCCAACTGGTGTTAGCATTCTGTTACCACAGTACTTCAAATAAATCAAATACATTTCCAAAGCAATTTTAATCTGGATATGGTATGAAATGTTGTCATTTAATGTGCCTTCATGTTTTTTTTTCTTTCCCATTGAATTCTAGATGCAGGTTCGTAAATGTGTTTGCTTAAATTGCCATTTGAGTTTACATTGACGAGAAAAAAATGAATAGAAGACAAACAGCCAAATAAATTATCATGACATACCCTTCCATAGTTGAATACAGACCCCTACCCTTCCCCTCTCTCTCTCTCTCTCACACACAATTTGACTGTATCTTTATCATAAAAAGGGGATTAAACATCAAGAGTAGCTCAATACATTGTAATTTGGTTATTCATTTATCTCCCCATCTGAATGGCTCACCAGCTCCAGCCAACACCGAATCTGTGCTGAAAGCGATGCCATTCGCTCAGTTGATTTCATTACTCTAAATTCATCCATATTCAACGCAGTTGCCAATCACGTTATTGCCGTTGCAGAATTTTTTGACAAAAAGTCTGAAAGGAAAATTGGTTAAGTGGTCTCGCAGGAGAGCGAAGAAGTACCTGGAATTTTCTAGGGCCAACAACCATTATCACCCGCAAACACAACACGGCTCCCATATCAATATTTGAGAAGCAATTAAAATCTGAAATCTGCAGTAATCATGCCACTTGCAAATCATGATGCAGTTGTCTCTACATAAATGAATTATTAATTGTGATCATCGCTGTTCTAGGTTTTCACTGCTTTTTCCAGTCTCTCTCTCTCTCTCTGCTATATTTCTTCATTAGATATAATCCCTGTGTATATATTCAAAGTCATATGACATCAGCTTTCAAGGGAAGAGGATTGTTATTTGCTGACTTCAGATTTCAAGAAAAGCATTGAAAATACCTGTGAGAAAGACTTCTTGGGAAGGGGGGCAACGAATGCGATGCACATGTACCTGGGAGAAATTCTTTGGTCTAGCCAACTAAATTGTCAGTCCAGGGAATGTGAGATAGTGACTTTACCAGAAGGCGATTTCCAGGGACACGACATAATGTCTGCAGGTTATGATTCCTCATTCTACTCTGGGCAATCGTCATCGTCTGTAACATGTTAAGCGTCCAAACGGTGTAAACTTCCCTCATGAAAACTGACGCAAGTCAAGACAATTAAGTGACAAGAATAAAAATGTACCATTCAAGAAGGACTTTACACCATTTTTCACCACACCACAAAAGGAGTTTGAATTCAACTCACCCGGGAAAACATGGACAGACATGCATATCAAACAAACTTTGCATCTATCATCAGTATTGGTACATGAACTTCCAAGGGAAGATACCCAATGAACTAGATTCTTAAGATCCTTTATTAGTATAGGATGCCTAGGCAATGGAAAGCTTTGCACTCATGAATACAAATCCAACAGACAAAGAAGAAAGCTAACCTTTATACTATCACCACAAATAGTGGGGCGAGATGAAACAATCTGCTAATCAGATGCACGAATACTCCTCTGAATCTGGCCGATACCTCACCAACCCCCTGTGACTATCAAATCATTACATGTTTCATGTAGATTTTGCAAACAGTCGGTGATGATAACCATGAAATATAGATCGATAGCGGGAGGGAGCCACCACACCAGGGGGTCTGTATGCTTCCCAAGACTAATCATTTCAAGCAGATTTAGAACTTGGCCAACGAAAAGAGCCTTTTACATTTTCTTTTTTCCCCATTCGTCGATATCGATGAGGGAGCCTAATGACCTCGCACTGAATCGGTGCCGTGAAATCCGCATGGCCTTGCTGTGTCTGCGGTCTGGCACGGGTGACCGAAAAATGATTTGAAACGGATGTGGATTAGGACAGGGAGAAGGCCACGGGTGCATACGCTGGAAATTCCGCTGCCTTTCCCATTTTTTTTAGATTTCTCCCATTCCATTTGTTCCTTCCTTGGGTGAAAGAGATTGAGCGAAGTTAAAAGGATGATTTTTTTTTTCCTCTTGCATGATCGGTGAGTAGGGTACGTCTCCATCTTTAATTCCATTCATCATGGTGGCCAGACGCGGTGCCAACATTCTGACGTTTGCAATGAGCGATTCGAGCGATCAGAGGCAACTTAATGATCAGGGATATCATGGGGGCATTCAAAAACCGATGAAATAAATGAGTTCTTGACGATGGGGGCGGGTCCTTATGGACTACAAGTGGTATTCTTCTGAAGTCAAAGCATCATATAAATAGAGCCTTGTTTTCTTATTAGATCAAGGAGATCTCTCCTTGATTAGATATTCTGTCCATGTTCTCACGACTGAAGAAGTGGCTCATAGGGGATTCACAGTCAAGGACACGACTGCAGAATGTATAAAAATATAGGGAAAAACTACCCCCCCCACCACCTAGAATTGAAAATAGGATAGGGCCGACATTTCCAAAGCAAAATAGATCTTCGAGAAGCACAAAGCAATGTCTCATTAAATCTGCTAAATCAAGAGTGTCGTCGGATGTCTCACCAAAAGAACTGGGGCATCAACAAGTTGCTTGTGGTAAAGTGTCCATCTCGCTCGACTGGGCTCAGAGAAGTCTCTTCACAGCCGGCCTCCTCCTTCTGCAATTGCCAATTTGAGGAATCGAAGGGGTACTGCCGAACGAGGGCCTCTCAACGTCTATGCCCGTACCAGACAGAGACGTCTTAAGTAATACTTCTTTCAGTAGATGACATCATATTCTTCTCCCCCTCGGATTGCCTGGTTAGCTTTGTAACTCGCTGGCAAAGATGATACGATTTGATAAAGGTCATGATAAACATTGAATGAGATCGTCTTGTATATAGGATATGTTGTCTGTATTCCATTTGGGATGAGGAGGCAATATTTAATAGTACGTGTTTATACTTTGAATATGAGGGTCTGTATGCAGTCAGATCAAGGCAATGTAGTGTCTTTAGAATAGGCTGATGTGACAATAGAAGGCGGGAGATTAAGTCAACCCCAAAAGAAACATTTATTTCAGTTATTTTGAAAATGCTGTTCATTTTCAATATCTTAAGAATACATATCCCTCTTAATGTAGAGTATGACAACAGGTACCCCCTATCAACAAATAAATTACTTTTTTTCTCTTTCACTCTCTCCATCCCCTTCTACTCCTTCCCCCTTCCCCACCCCTTTCTCTCTCACTCTTCTCCCCATCTCCCCCTCCCTCTCTTTCTCTCCCTCTCTTTCACGAACTCCCAACCCCCCCCCCTTCCCACTTTAATTTTCATTTTACTAACTCTTTTACATATCCCCACTATTGTACTCAATGTCTCTCTGGCAAGTCTAATACTTCTAATCTTCATTAGATGTCAAATAAAAAAAGAAAAAATTATTATCAATATATTTTGTAATCCTTCATTAGACAAAGTGATAAAGAAGCATCAACAATATTACCTTGATATCCTAATTTACAGACAATTTCTTTAGAAAAGCCAGTGCACAGGCAACATTATTATCTAATTGATATCAAACTTCATAAACCAAGGTATGTTAGAATGGATCCTACTGAATATCAAGGGAAAAAAAGGTTAAGATTTAAAACAAATTCATTTCATAAGTCTACAAACATTACATATCGCATGTGAGACCATCTACTGCATACTCATCCGAGACCAAATAATAAAACTATGCCCCGTCCCTGACATCATAACCCTCATATGCAGGGAACATAAATGCACTCACATTCATTTATTCAATAAGCCCCTATACAGGGTAATATTCATTGACATTTTGTCCATCTCGCCCAGAGAATGGTAATAACACAAGATGCGCATGTACGCAGGGAGGGGAGAACCAGGCGCTTCTAATTCAATCTTGGCTAATAAAAACAGTCTGACAGGGGTATTTCTAAAGAAAAGTCATCTTGTACTCTTTATGAAAATGTGTGTGTGTTTGTTATGTGGGCACCAACGTGAGGTACCTCGTTCTCTACAAGTCTGCAACATGTCTTGGATAAAGCTTGTTGGTCGTGGGATGGAGAGAAATGGAGATGGAAAGAGAGATATAGTGGAGGAAAGAGAGGAAGAGGGGGATATGGATAGAAAGAGAGATAGAGAAAAGGAGAGACGATGAGCAGAAAGAAAAGAAAGATGGAGAGAAAGAGAGATTAACAAGTATGTTATATACTCGAGAGGTAAAGTGGAGAATAAAAGGGTGAAAGAGAAAGGGAAGAGCAACACTTCGCGAATTATCAAACAAACAGTGAAAGATGAAACAGGAGAAGATAAAAGAAGAACGAAGGGGGGGGGGCAGGATATGAAATTGAGAAAGCGAGAGAGATGAAGAGGGGGTATACAGGGGCAGAAATGAAAGAAAAGAAAAAGATAGATAATATTAAGAGCTTAGAGACACAAAATCATTTTATGAAAGATAATGACAAATAAAGTAAAAGACGAGATAGAGAACATGTAGGAAAAATAGAAATTGCACGGGGAAATTAAGAGAAAGGGAAAGAGAAGAATACGACAAATGTTGAAAAGGGAAACGAGATGGAGACTGCACAGACGAGAAAGGAGGAACAAAATTAGAGAAAAGACCTTGAAGATGGGCCACGTCCTCTGACGTCAATTTATCTCTGCTTCTATCGATAGCGAGATGCGGCGATGATAAAGAAAGAGACATAGAGATAAAGTGGAGATATTTGATTGGCTAAACTGAGCAGCAAGGATGAGTCATCCTCGGTGCTACACCGCACTCTCCAATTGGGTGTGCTCCATGTTGGCTTGCTGTCTGTACATGTAACGCATGTTTTGATTGGCTGGTTAGGGGCAAAGGTGCTGTTTAGAGGTGAATAAGAAAGGGGGAAATATAACGCTGCAGGAGTTTGTTTAGAGAACTCATGCCTGGTTGGAGTAGGGTATGGTGGAATCGCAAAGATGAGGGGGGGTCATCAAAGATCTGTTAGCTTTATTTCCAGCCCTGGGTACTTAGGCTGAATGCTTTTAGTCCTGTGAAGCAGAAATTCGATTTTGGGGTAAAATGCACTATATCGGTCAGGCAGTGTGCTTTGGGTGAGATTTATCACAAAAGATGGCGACTAGATAAACAGATTTCACGATGCATGTTAATGGGGTATATGGAGAAGAGTTCAACTATGATATAAACAGAAAGACCACCATCTAACACCATCAACCATGATAGTGGAAGTAGCGAAAGAAGTAGCAAGAGGTTGCTGCATCGGTAACGACACTGGGCCTTATCAGTAAAAGAGTTAAGAGTTAAAAGTTAAAAGTTTTTAACAAGGGTTTGAACAAGGGTTTTGGTGCAGTAGTATCAAGAAGATGTGATATCTTTTTGGTAGTATAAACCCATCCTCTACACCAACCCCATCCTATCCTACCTTCACAAACCTCAGGAGCCCTATCTTGGGAGGGGATATAAAGAACTATTGCACCAAAAAAAATATCAGAGGTAAGCTTTTATCTAATAATGGCGGAATCCTCCTGCTCCCCTCCCCCTCCTCCCATGCGCCCACCCTCCCTAATATATCCACATTTAATATAGGGGTGCACGTCCACTCTCCATGTCAAGAAAGGTTTGGGCAGAGCCCTGCCATGGGAGGTGATATAAAGAATTATTGCACCCCCCCCCAAAAAAAAAAAAAACAGAAGTAAGTTTTTTCTATGATGTTGGGGGAATCCTCCTGATCCCCCACCCTCCCTGGTTTATCTACTTTTTACAAACTTTCAGGATTAAAATATTATACTAGTGTGCATGTAGAATCTATACATCAGATAGGTATGGGCCGAGCCCTGTCGTGGGAGGTGATATCAGGAACCATCGCACCAAAAAAAATCAGAGCTAAGCTTTTATCTGATGCTGGCAGAAACCTCCTGTCCAGACTATTACCTTGGCTTTAATCAAGAATGCCAATAAGTAGCCGGATCATGAAATGGATACACCCAGGCATCCATACGCCAAGCTCAGCTGAACTTCTACATTTCCACTCTCGGGAGGGTAGATGGAATACGTAATCGTCACTGGATGCGGCTCTCCTCGGCCAAAGCTTCATTAGCAGACCGCGGTTAAGTATAAACAAGGCCTAGCCATGCCATCTTTAGGTGTCGGGTAACGGGATTAATGATGTTTAGGCGTGTTAGTGATGGGTAGAGCAAGGGGAGAGGTCTGATCATTGGCTGCTTTTAAACCCACCCAATCGCAAAGGTATCAGGTATTTTGCCCGTTATTTGAAAGCAAATTATGCCTGCATTTATCAAGTATCCTCAAAAGAACATAAATAGGCCTGCAAAATCAGTAGATGCTTTAAAAAAATATGAGAACTTAGGCATTAATATCTGCAAAGTCATGGAGCTGTTTGCAAAAACGAGGTAAATTAAAAGAACTTTTGATGTGATGCAAGAAGAACACGGATCACTACAAGAATGTAGGCCTATATCTTGTTATAGGCTCATAGAGGAGAACTTAAATGGTTCCTAAAGGCACGCATGAATGCAAGAATAATTCTGAGGAGTGTATAAGTTCTCATAATTCACAGGTGGTTTTTGATTGGGTAGGTGTAAAAGAAACTCCTTGGATACCTGCCATTTCATGTAGCATCTTCTCTGTCCTGACAGCTACCGAGCCTGGCCTCCCTTGGGGTGTTCTAATGAAGGAGAGCTTCATTTAGAAGAACACTTATATAAAGCTTCACCGATGACAGGTCCAGAGGAACTGCCATTCTTCTCTTGCAGGTGTGTTGGGACCCCATCTGTGAATCCCTACATGTACCACTTGACACGCTGTACATTGGGCCTATCTATTGGACATGCTTAGAGCCATATTCAAACCAAAGGCTACAAAAACTTTATGATGAGGCCCGGTATTCAATTCAATTATTCAAGCATGAATTCTAAGTATTTTACTCAGTTTTCTACTAAAGTAAAATACTTTAAAATAAAAGTTATTCTCTTGCCTTTTTCAGCAAAGTAATTTTGCTTAAATCCTAGTCAGCACCCTTACTGACTGACTCGATTGTCTGGCTTGCATGCAGTTTTGCACATTTAGATAAGCATAGTTATTAATGCTGCGCACAGGTGGTTAAATACCTGTACATGGCAGAAAATTTGGCTTAGACGTCATCACATCGCTATGGTTATTAGTGAGTATTTTGCTTAATTTTGGCTCGATAAAGCAAAACTTCAGAATCGATCTGCATACAAGTACAAGTAGTTTACTTTAACAGCACTTTTACTTAGTCGATCAGTGCTTTCAACTGAATACCAGGGCCCTGTCTTACAAAGAGTTATGATTGATCCGATCAACCACAACTATGGAAAGCCAGAATGCCAACATCTAAAATGCATGTTTGTTCAAAATATTTTCTAGATATGATGTATATTCATACGTTCATTGTTTTCTTACAAATTCAGTGTGCTTCTGTTCTTTTCAAAGGACATTGTGCAAAGTTCAGGAGGAAAAAATTATGACATTGATGGATTTCCATACAGTTGAGGTTGATCTGATCAATCATAACTGTTTGTAAGACAGGGCCTTGCTCTGTATATGAATTATCTCTGACAGTGGAAGAATTAATAAACAAATTATGCACAACATCCAAGGCATTAGTAAGAATCAACACACAGTAGGTACAGTACCTTTAAAACAGTTATAACGTTTTGAACTGTTTCAAAGGAAACATGATTTTGCGTCATAAATTTAATTCCGGAATACATTGATGTGTAGGTCAGATAATGAAGTGAATCCTTGTTATTTGATAAACCATCCTCAAGTCATAAGTAGCTGTCAATGATTAATTTTTCCAGATGTGCTAGATATGGTATTGGAATGGTAACATATTAAGGTTTATCCATGACTATGTTGCCATCACAAACACAATGACTGCTTGTTATGTAAGAGGTAACTGGATTGATACAAACCATCCATTTAAGACTAAATGTGAACACCGACAGACAGAATACATAGTAAAGTATGTGAACAATATGGCTGTGTTCATACAAAGTAAGCCTTAAGTAGATGATCCTCCGATGCTCATTTCATCTTTAAAATATCATCAAACCATGCAATAGCATGCATTGATCTATGGAGGTAATGGTTTTCTTGATGATCTAGTGGGCTTATCAATGATTTGTTACCTCCACCCCTGCCCCCACATGTTTATGGCACTGTGCAAGGCATTCACACGGCAGGGCACATGAACATCTGCGTATAAACACACCCCAGACAGACTGCTTATAAATGTGCGAGAGATTGTCGGTATCCTGCGGGGGTCGACCCTAATCATATCTACGCCGATGCAAAGTTTATTCACCACCTCCTGGCTTCTACTTAGCAAGAGTGCAATCACTTCCCACGCTGTTGCCTGGAATAGCAACAAGCGAGAGTCCAACCCTACCCCCTGGGGTGGGGGAACTGTTGTTTTTTATCTAATAATGGTAAGGTGGGGTTACTGAAAGGTAGGAGTGAGGGTTGAGTTAGGGAGAGATGCAAAAGATTGAAGGGGTGATATCCCTGGTGAGAGGGGGGGGTTGATCTTTCCTAGAAAGTAAGATGGTTGGGTGGGGTACTAGATGAAAAGAGTGGATGGAAAGTGTGGCATTTTGAGATGAAAGAGGAGAGACATGAATGAAGTGGTAAGGTATAGCATGGAGTTACATGGATACATATGATATGGAATGGAGCATGCATGCCATGGCTGTGATACAAAGAGCATGGGGACAAGATTGTCATCCAAACTCAAAATCTGCATCCCTTTCAAATAAACAGAAATTAATATTATTATTAAACCAATCATTTGATAATTTAAAACTTATAAAGTAATTGAAAGTAGTGTTTCAACTTCATTCAGGATTAGAAATGTATATATATTTTTTGCAGCTAATGATATAATCATAATTGCAAGCCTTTAGGTCAGACAGGAATCATCTGAGATTTTGAAGCGAATCAGTCACCTAATTGCTGCGATAATGATGACTACTGTATTAAATAAGAGTCCATATCAATGCATAAGTAAACCCTCCTGCTGACTTATTCTGAAGCATCTAATGATGCTTACATGTAAAAAATAGAATGGTTAAGGTTTCCTCTTGAAAAATTATTATTGCAAGCAATGACAGCATGTATACAGCCCCATAGCTATGAAAGATCTTTGCAAACCTTTGCAAACTCATGCCCTTCAAATAATACCAATAGGATATTGCGAGTTTCTTTCTGCATCAAATAACTCAATATGTAGGACTGAATAATGCATAAAACCTTTGAGCAATTCCTTTACGACACAATGGGTGATTTCAAGTTCAGTTTTGACCTTTTGGTGTCGGTGTAAGGTCAATTTTTACACGATATTAACACCAAACATATAATGAAGATGCACCTTAAATGTTGTTGCGATGTGCAATAATACGACCTGGATCAGTTTTACAAACTCTGAATAAGTTTTGGAGCTAGGGGAAGGAAGCAAACCAAATTTCAACACTAACACCAAGGCCAACACCGGACTTGAAATCACCCAATGCCTAATAACTCTCTGGAATGGAAAATACCAACTACAAGAGCAAACAACCTGTGCCTCCTTCTCACACATGAATGTCCGTCCCCTTCTGGCTTGTCCCCCTAAAGATCAACATCATAATTACATTGGCACTTCTGCCACACAGTGCAATATGAACCAAACACCTCGATATTCTACCAACTTTCTAGACCCCAATTTCACATCTTTGCAAATAACCGTCAGAATTACGATGGTCATTTGGGAAGCAATTTAAAACACGACAATTTCTGGACATTGTGGCATAGATCTATTACCCAAGCTACAAAGAGGAAGAAACAAACCGATCCAGGGAATTCACAGTTGGACCACTGCGTTCCATCTTTCTGATGGTGACGTCAAAGGGCGGTCGCAGATCTACACAATCGCATGTCAATTACACCGACTGTAAACGCGCAGCAACATTATTTCATGCAGAAGTAGCACAGCTGTGTCTGGTGTACTAGACTAATACAGGCTAGATAGGTTCAGCTGGTGTTCACCACCATGGGGGATCCACATAAAGATACCAAAAATTGGAATATGTAATAAGCATGATTGGTGCCAAAGAACAAGCGTGCCCCAGAATAATGAAATTGGACCTGGTGATGGGGGAGCTTTGAGGAGCAGCTGGTGTACGATTATTGACAAGGAGCCTGGGAAAAGAGACTAAATTGGACGTGCAAGGAAGACACCAACATGTATCCAAAATGCATCGTCTGCAAAACAAAACAAAAATATGTATCACTGTGGCTGAACAAATATTAGACATGGTCATATGATTATGAATCCTGACAGAGGAAGAGAGAGCAGAATAGGATATAAGAGGAGGAGGTAGGATAGAGGAGACAAACATACACACACCCACACATGTGGGAGAGAGAGAGAAGAGGAGCCCTGGGGACAGAGAGTGATAAGGGTGATATGAGAGAGTGACAAACAGAGAGAGAGACGGGGGGGGGGGGTTGAGAGAGAGCAAAGGTAACAGACCAATATGCACAGAAAAAGAAATAACTGATATTTTCTTTTCCTGAGACCAAAATATTATTTGATGAATCATTCTTTCAAAATGTATTTTAACTATTATCAAAACCAAGAGAATAAAGTTAATAATTGAATCATGGATCCTATTATATCTGTCCATCTAATATATTTTGTGGTGTTTGTATGTGTATTTGTTGCTGGATATTTGTCATTAGCTGTCATTATGGCTCCAAATCTCAGGATTATACTGTCATCTCACAATTTATTTTTTTTTCCTTTCATTATTGAATCCACATTCTTGGGATTAGTATCCCGAGCAGCAGATCTATCAACCTGCTAGAGATGATCCATACCATCTATATAATCTATATTGTGCATATTCAGACCGAATTGATGTTCAAGAATACCATATACCTGATAAAAAAATACTAGGTATTTATGCCAATGTGAAAGAAAAATACTCGCGATATTCCCAAATGTAAACAAAAGCTTAATAGCAGATCCTTGTGAAAAATTACGAGAACTTTTGCAACCAATTTACCAAGGTTACAGGTATTTTGGCAGTGTGAAAGCGTTTTCTGAGAATTTTTTTCAACGTAGCAATTAGCTGGGCACTGGCGCCATAGGTCTGATGAGGCAGCGATTTTGAAAAGCACAGCTTGCCTGCTAATGATAAATGGTGGTGACTTTTTTTACAGGAATGCTTGTAAACAAGCAACCAGAGGACCAATGGCTTGAGATCCTCTCTGAGGGACCTAGTTTCCAAAGGGCACTAGCACACCAAGTCAGAATCGAACCCTGGTCACCGGAATCCAAAACCCCTGCTCTACCCACTGAGCTATCGTGCCTCCTCCCAGACCACAGCATGCTTGTAACTTTCAGAACTTATCCCGAGAGGGCCTGCTTCCGGTCGATATGAATGCAAAAAATAAGGTTTGGTTATTTTAAGGCCTGAACAATTTTTTTGTTGTAAAGTCAAGGGTATTCTGGTGATCAGGTCGGTCTGAAATCACCAATGGTTGACTATTGCACCCACACAATGGCAATCCCATTTCAGGGATGACTGCCCATTGATTTCATTGGTTTCGCTCTTTTCAATGATGACAGAAAAATCATGGCTTTCATAATTATTTTTCCTCATCATAATGGAAGGCTTATGATAATGGACCTTGATAGAAATAGCAAACAGTTGCAGTCCATCCATGGGCACGATTCAATTCACACAGTTATCAGAGAAAGTTTCTGTAGTATTTTGAGGGTCCATTGATGCCCAAATATGTAGGGGCTTAATTAAATCTGCTAACTATGAATTATTTTACTATCTATTTAAGCCTATATGTTTGATAATTTTCTATCATTTATCTCTTCGTATATTAATCTTTTTGCTGACTTATTCAATTTATCATTCATTTATAATCTATTTACTGTTTTATTTATGAATTCATGAATTCAATTTTTTTATTCATGCATCTATTTGTCCATTCATGCTTTAAAATTCAAATTTTCAATTATTATTATACCTGTGTCTTATAAACAGTTCGTATCCTAGTTTGTGATTTATTGGTGATATGTTTTCAGTCACTTTTCACAACTCAACAAAAGTTTTCTTAGCGAATTGGGATGTACTCAAGAAATACACTCCTGTTCCTTAATAGCCCCCCCCCCCCCCTCTCACCCTCCCCACAGTAACTGTGCCACATTCAAATTCCATCTCTAACCTCGCTATCCTATACATGCTTTTCAGGCTGGGTGTGTGTGTGTGTGTAAAACATAAAGTTGAATCTCCATCCCCCCCCTCCCCTGCTACTTCTTATCAAGATACTTGCAAGCAAGATATGCTATATAGTGAGACTGCTTCACTAAGAATATGCTGCATATATATCTGCACAAGACTTCCTACTGAGAGCACTGCAATAGGAAGTAATGTATACAATTTAGGTTTGGCCCTGAACATTATTTGTTTTATTATTGTGAGGCAGGTGATGATATAAAAGGAGAGCTTACATGTAGTGAGGATGTTTCATTCCCATCTACAAGTGACATCCAACTCATGATCAATTAATGATGGGATCAGTTGGCATCTATCCAGCTCGGAAGGATGCAGCCTCCAAAGCAAAGCAGTTTAATAAGACTAAAATAAATGCATGGTTATTACGATGTTCTCACATTGTTTGCAGTGTCTAATAACAATCGACAAAAGCCATATCCTGTGAAAGACATTTTACATTAGGCGTGAACTGTTTCCAAATTTATGATATGACTTTTATCATAACAAAGTACTTGCATTTGCCAATTTTATTTACATCGTAAGATTGTATACCAATAATTATCAGTTACAACTGATAATAAAAAATGCCATAATTTTTTCCAAAGAATTAAGACAGTTATGACATGAATTTATTATATACCATCTAACAACTTTTCCCATAAGGAAAATTAAACTTATTATTTATTTAATAATGCACATTTTATTCCAAATAATTACTATCCATTTTTCCATATAAACATATAAAAGGACAGTTTTAACATCAAATATCAAACACCAATATAAAACAATCTTCATTTTCGCTCTTTCATGATAAATATCTTCTTCTTCCATTCACAATTTTTAATAGCTATTGATTGAAGAAATAAAGATAAAAAACAGAGTTTTTCATCATTAATATCTAATAACAATAATAATACTCAATTTTTATATCGCACAAAGAACGGTTAAGTCTCTTAGCACTCTAAAAAGGTAGTATGAGAAAGAAAGAGAGAAAAAGAGAAAGAAAAGGAAAAGACAATCATATTGAATCATCTACAAATGTACACTATATCATTCCAGCAAAAATGCAGCAATATCACTACAGTGGATGTATTAACCTGTTGGGGACTGAACCCTCATATTATGCGGGCTGGAGTCTATTAAATTCATAAGTTATATCAAAATCATTCAGTCTACGAAGGGTTAATGAATGGCGACCTTTCACCCATAACATTTGTAAAATTAACCTTGTTTAGCTCCTAAAATTGGCAACAGTAACATTTATTCATTCATACTTTTAAAAAAATAGATATCCTATGAAATGAATGAAAGGAAGTAATAATAGCAGGATTTTCATGAAAAGTTACCAATTTGCATCATTAATCGTTGATTTGGTGTTTTAATGGAATTGCCAATTTGAAGTTTGCAGTTGACTGCAGTGTGGTTTAATTTCAAGATAAAGAGAAAATGTATACAAAGATGAATTGGTCATAGAACTGTACAATCATCAATTAAGCTCTCAAGTCCTAAACCATTATATAAAATGCTATTGTGTAGGAAAACATATAGGAATGCTGTCACATTAACCCCATAATTTATTCATGCACACCTGCTAAAGACGTTCGCATGCGTCAAGGAAACGTCCTGGAAACTCTAAGCTTGGATGCTTGAAGAATGCCTCCCAAAATGCAACAGTAATACATGGTTGTCTGAACAATAACATGCATTCCAAGCGATGACATCCTGAGCTACGTACTCAGAGATAATTCATGCACAAGCCTGGTTAATTACGTTTGATGGGGAGCTGGTCGTACGACCTTGATGGTTAATTTTGTGATATTGAGCAACCCTGTGGCTTCATGATACACGTATATCTAGCATCTATTAATCTACAGGGATTAATAGGCTTACACTTTGGCGTTCAATTGAAACATGAGTCAGAAATGCATATCAAATTTTCAGAAATGCGCACTTTATGAAATGAAAAAAAAAATCACTTGAACACTTTATATTTGCAAAAAAGTGAGAAACTCTCTGGTCCAAGCAGCAAAGTTAAAATAGCATGAAGGCTGGCAAGAAAAGTGTTTGTAAGCTGGGCCCTGTCTTACAAAGAGTTACAATTGATCTGATCAACCTTCCATGGTTATATGGAAATCCATCAATGTCATAATTTACACAATGTTCTTCGTAAATAAAGAGAAGCACACTGAATTTTCAAGAAAACAATGAATGTATATATTGTATCTGGAAAATATTTCAAACAAACATGATGACAATATGTTGACGTTGCTGGCTTTCCATAGTAGTGGTTGATCAGATTAATTTTACCATTTTACCGTTATACTTTGTTCAGATTTCTTCAAATATTCATTATTCTATTCTATACCAAGTGTTAGGGGAAGAAATTTGTTACCAAGACAAAATGAATTTCTTGACACCCGAAAATGAATTCTTGGGATTCTTTAACTTTTATATCAAGAATTAAATAATTGTTTTTAAGTAATATTTGATTAAATTTCAGAACAGTTTGCCAGACATAAGTTGGCATATGCTGAGACTTTAAACTTTTAATGTTCCATGTGACAGCCACTTTAAGTAGCAAACTTGAACAAAAGCATACATGTATTTTTTGTTTCTCTCTTCAAAACCAAATCGCAAATATATCGAACTGAAATGCTCTCTGATTGTCATGCATCTATTACTCCACTCGAGAAAATGGTAATCAAAATAGATACATTGATTTCCTCACATGAAACTGACACTCTTGTAAAATTCAGCTTTTATTACATTCCCATGGAAATATAAAATAATATCTCGAAGTCACAATGAATTTTCAGATCAATGGTCATCGATTTGCTGAATCTACTTTAAAGTTGATAATACAATTCATGCAACGATCGTGACAACAATTGACATTTATGTACAAAGTAAAATAGACAGTCAAGCCTCCAGAGCAAAATATCTAAAAACTTGACTGTTTGTTCAGTCTAACTATAATCATTTTTCTTTCATAAATCGTACAAGGAAATCAGTCACCAGAAACCCCACTTGCATACTATTTCTCTCCAAACTTCCACTTCCAAGATTCCTGCATGGGGGGAAATTGGACTTTGATGTAGGGTAAGCAATCAAATCTCTTTGGGGGTGCGAAAATGAAGGGCACGTCCCCACAAAATCCCTCTTTCACCAGCAAATGCAAGTCTAATGACGACAATCTCCTCCGATACTCTTTCTTTAATCAAGACCCAAGCAGCTCGCGATGAATTAGAAATTGGGGCTTGTGGCTTCAAGTCTGGTTTCAATAAAGCAACCCTGACGTATCGTCAGCTCCCGAGCCTGGGTTTAACTTGTGAGCGTGTGTTCACAGCGGTCTGTGGGTAAATATTAACTTGTAAAAGGGGTTCTCTCCCGAGATGAGCTTTGTCATACTGTATATGCGTGCCCCCTGGGCAGGTTCCGCAATATTGGCGGACTTATATTTTTCTGAGGGCTTTTGCTAGTCTTAACTTGCCAGGCCCATACTAGCAATCCTATACCACAAATAGGGAGGAAATATTACATCAACTCAATAAAACGAATTCAGTAAATATTGAAGAAAAAAATTACTACACAATTTTTATCCCATTTATAACCCCTTTCCCTCCCAGAAAAAAAGTAGAATAAAATGAAATGGAAATATATAGCCTTATAAACATGCTTTGTGCTTTGGCTTTTGAATGTTGACAATAAATATTCTACATACAGACTGGAGAATAAGATTCATATTCGGGTCCATATCAAAATCTATAATGAAATACCTTTCCAAATCTTCTCAAAAAATACATCCATACCCATTTTGAGAATCTTATATCTTAAATCTTGTATTTTGGTGCTCTGTAGTATTAATCAATTCACAATTGACCGTGCAAAGGGTCGCTATGGGTCTGGATACACAGACTAGCACATTCTACTACACGTATTCATCTGAAAAGTAATAACTTCATCAGAAATATGTGAATACTCGGTAGCACTTTCCCTCTCCAATCCCTCTCCTCCAAGAAAATAGCAAGTATAATAGATTACTGCCATCCTTCACCATTTCTGACAGCTCTGGCAAAAGCCAAGCGGATATTTCTTAAGGTCTATTGTTAAGACTAGCCCGAAGGAGAAATCTTGTTCCTCCTAAACCCAAAAGCAATATACCCCCACAATAGACATTACATCCATCATACATAGTGGTGTGATGAAAGAGTCTTTCTGAATTTGAACTTGCACTTTCTCACAGGTTTTTCTTTCACCAATTCTCTCTTTTTTCTACCAAATATTAGTCTTTAATTCCGTAACAATGATTTTCTAATTCTTCGCAGAGATCTGTATTGGTTATTAACTATTCCCTTCTTTATGACGACACCGATTTTCTATCAATTTCTAATTTCAAGTCTAAACTTCTGAAGAACTATACTTCTTGCACATCGAAACAACAAAGGTAAACAGCACAAGAGATAATATTTCCATGGCTTTGCCCAGGAGAAATAAGCACTCAAAATATACAGTAAACAAAACTGCTTTTACACATTTATGCAATATGTTCATATCTTCATCAGAAGAAATTGGCAAGGATGTTCACTCTTACCGGGTCTACGTGCCTCATAGTTCTGGAGTATATTACTATTTTGTCTAGCTACCGTGGCAAATGTCCACATGTATTCCTAAATACATTTGATATGATAAATGCAGAAATAGATGAAGGATTAGAGCTTAAGTGGGTCGGAGTGAACCCTGGCTTAAGCTGCGTATTGCTGTGAGGGTCGAGGAGGTTTGCAAGACCGCATCGCTCTAAAGTAGGCTGCATCATCACAAAGTCAAGACTCAAGGATGGGGAGAGAAGAGGGGGGGGAAATAAAAATCAGAGTAAAAGAGAGGAAGAGAAGGGGATCAATGAGAAAGGGGGAAAAGAGAGGGGATAAGGAGTAAGAGAAAGGGAAAGAGGTTCGGGCATCAAAAGAGAAAGATAGTTAAAATAGAGAGAAAGGGGGAGAAGGGGCATAACAGGGAGAGAGCGAGAGAAAGAAAGACATCTGAAGAGGGATATAAAGAACAAGCAAAGGTTAAAAGAGACTGGGGGAGGGAGGAAAAGGGGGCACAGCTAGCCGATGAGAGAAAGAGAAAGGAAGAAAAGGGGAGGTAAAGGGTAAAGAAGACAGAGGGAGGGCAGAATGAGTGAGAAGGGGAAAAAGAGATGGAAGAGGGGGAAGTGAAGGAAGGTCTAACAACAATTGAAAACAGAACAAGGGATGGACAGAGAGCAGGAGACAGACAAAAAACAGAAAGACATAGAAACAGTAAATCAGACAGAATCAGTGAGTCTACAAATCCATACCTCCTTTCATGATGCTACAGTACATCAATTTCATGTTTTAATACACTTGTTTCTAAAACAATAAAAATTAAACCAATGTACTACCATATTGAGCTACTACTAGAGCAGTAGTAGATCCATGGTACTACTAAGTCCTCCCACTACCCAGCATACATTAACTTACATGTATAATTGACATGTCTAAAAAGCGCTGATGCCATTTAGTGCAGCCTTTGACATATGGGAATTCATACAATACCGATCAATTCACATTCCAAACACACTAAAAAATCAATATAGATCTATTATTTCTATTTACAGAGTAATGCCCTCTCCGTATTAACACAGAGGCATGCCATTGACCTAATTATCAACAAGATTGACTTTTGACAACATCTTGTACAACCACTAATTGTGATCTGTCACATCCAAACCAACAATAAGTTGCCTCAAAAGGCATTTTGAGATATCTATTTAACCTGAAAATGCACATCATAAGCTTTAATATGATAAAGCACTTGCCAAAATTGATCAACAATGACTTAAACAATCACTTGATTGAAAATGCAGAAGAAATGTAAAGGAGAAAACAAAGTCCAGGGTTCACTAGTGCATGACATGTGCAATCTCGGTAAAACTCTCAAGTAGTCCACAAAAAAATGGTGTCAAAGAAACTCTTGTATCTTGTTTTTTTTTCAACTTTACAACTACAAATGCTTACAGTATGAAAAGGAAGAGTGACTCTTTACGGTAAAATGATTCTGAATTTTAGTGCGTTTTGAAGACCAATTACTAATTGGCTATATATTTATAGAGAACCTTCCCTCGAGATCTTTTATTAGTTTTTGGGGTGGCGGGTCACATAATTATTAAAAAGAGGTGAAATTAATTTCACGTTTACTATGTCCAAGAGATAAAGTCGGAATCTGATGACCAGGGTAATAACATATCTCTAGAACACTAAACGCAAACCTTACGACCCGACTGGTCCATGACTGGCTTGTGACTAAGTAAGGCGAGATGTGACGTCAGATCTCTTGTCAGCTTGCGAGTCGAGAACCGGTCAGAGACAAGTCGCAAGGAAAATCGTAAGGAATTTACATTTCGAATCCTTATGACTGAATCACAAGCTAAATCCAACTTCCAGCCAATCGGACAGCAGAGTTGCATGACACGTATATGATAAACAACACGCAGTACTCAGTAGTAAGCGCATTTTCTCAGTTGCTATGGCTAAAAGTAAAAAGCCCATGCATGAGTCGCAGACAGCATGGTAGTCAGATCGCAAGGTGTGCAATGTCGAGGCTTATGACTAACTTGCGATTCATCTCCCCTCACTCAGTCGCAGACCAGTCGGGTTGTAAGGTGTGCGGTGGCCTTATGAAACAACTCTGAGTCCCATCTTATAAAGAAATATGATTGATCAAATCAACCTTAACTATAAGGGAATCCATCATTTTCATATTTTTCTGACATGAAATTAGCAAAATATCCTTTGTTACCAAAAGAGAAGCACACTGAATAGTCACTGCATGAGTATACCTCGTATCTTGAAAACATTTTGAACAAACACAGATTTTAAGATTTTGGTGTTGCTGGCTTTCCATAGTTGTTGATCTTACCAATCACAACTCTTTGTAAGATAGAGGTCAGGGTAGGCCTACATACATGTCAATACCCCATTGGAGACCAATCCCAAATATATGCGGACCGGGGTCAATGGAAAGCTTGTGTCATAGCAAAATCATTCAGTCTACAACGAGTTAAGCACTATAAAACAAAATATTATTGTTGGCAGTAGGATTATGCTCTTCTAAAACCAATACTAATAAACAATAAAACTATAGCCTTCTTTAGTTTTCCAATATCTTATCCTATTACTACTCAATCGGTGATTATTGATCATCATTTTGCAATACCGGCTATTCCTTGGCACTGGAATTCACAGATCTACTCAATCAAATCCTTTAGTCATCGATCTATATGGTTAATCATTGCTTTCTATCGTGACATTAATGACTAATATACTCCGTGGCATTCTGCCATGTTTGCAGACTTCAAGCGAGCTATAACTCTAGGCTCGATGAGTGTGCATCGAAGAAGGGGCATCGAAAAGGGGAAGACGTGACAGAATCAAAAAAAGAAAACAAGGAGAAAGTTAATGGCAGGAACATCACTTCTGAAAGATTTATGGATGCCATCAAGAAGGCGGGGGGGGGGGGGTGGGAGGAGGGTGTCATTGAATCTCTGAAAAAGTTTGTGCATGTCATGTATGTCTCAGGAGAACAGATGAAGTGTAAAGATGACGCAACATGCCGTCATGACGGGTAATGTTACTCGACCATGATGGACAACGGTACCCTCCTCTGTATTTAAAAAAGTATGAATATTGTCACTCTATAAGGAGTGGATTCAGACAGCAGTGAGTGAGTACATGAAAAACACAGAGTGGAACAGAATATTTTTATTCACTTTAGGCAGAGCTACCAAGTCTCACGCATTATGCGTGAGACTCAAGCATTTTGGACTCTTGTTCATCCCCTCAAATCTCTGTCTCACGCAACTATCACAGCCTATCCCCATATACATTGTACATAATGTCTGTGATCTCACTCAGATTTACAGAAAATCTCACGCATAGCTGGTCTTTGAACTTGGCATCTCTGTTTAGGGATGGACTACAAGCAACACTCAAAGAAATGATTCATTCTTTAATCTAAATTCACTCTGAAAGATTGAACATTTTCAACCCTAAATCACGCATTTGTTCCCAGAGTTGGCAATAGGGTCTACAATATAGTAGTAAGTTCATATCTTCATAAGAAGTGTTAGACTTACTCAAAGTTTGCAAAGTCTTAATAGGATTGACTACATTCAGTATTCAACATATTTGTAAATCTGATACAGTGGCCAGTCTTATCATGCCATTAATATGTGATTGGATTATGGAAAGCATCATGGGTCTCAAAATCATTTAATTAAAATAAGTTAAAGTTGAAATATGGTAATTTTAGCTGATTAACCAAAATGCACACTTTTCAACTCACATAGCAAATTCAAAGCACATCATCTATCACAATTCAAGTGAAATCATTTCAAATATGTTGAAAAGGTAGTACTTTGTTAAAACATGACAAATACTGGGCTTGAATTTCAGCACTCCATAATGCAGCCGTCAAGTCATGCATAAACAGTTGTTTTTTGCCTGCTGATGTTGCAATCTTGCACATACATACAATTAAATTCAACAATCGTAATAATTAGTTTTCTCCCCTACCTTAAAATTAGATTTATAAGCTAATAAAAGGCGATAGTTCTTGGATAACATCTATATAATAATAATAAGTATCAATGGTGCAATATGGAAATCTTGAATTCAAGAAATCATGGAAACAATTGTCATTATTATCCCCCCAAATAGAAAATTAATTCAGCATGCAAAGAGTTAAGACATACATACAGTAAAACACCAGAATACTACAATAAAACTCACCCCCCCCCCCAGACATGTATCCACCTTAGTGGTAGAAGACCCGAATAGGCATTACAAATATGTATAATGCAACAGGAATCAACATTTATATTTATCAGAGTCTGCTTTCATAATAATGATGTATTTTACTTTATTATATATACTTGACGAAAAATCCTGCCCTTACCAGCTCAATCTTGGTTGTCATACCTTTATCAACACATTAAACACCCCTACAATGAAACAGCAATTTCAATCAATTTATACCACTTTGGAACTCATGCCACTATCTCCTTCAGAAAAACATAACGCAGAGATTGCCATGGCAACACTAGATATTACTCCATTTCTCTCTGCGTCGCTGCATCTACCAATCTCATACTTCTCACGAACCGTCGGTAAGATCAAAGCAATAGCTGGAACAATAGCAAGTAGAATACATTATCTTTTTTCTTTAATCTCCATCTCGTGCCTGTATTCACAAACTTGGTCAAGGCAAGCATGCATCATGGGCTTTTGTGTGAAACAGCATTGATGAAATCTAGACCTAATTACAGCCGGCAGACAAAATGGAAACATAGAACTGCAAAATCAATACCTTATCCTCTTTCGCTGTATGAGGGGAAAAAATCTCCACAGTGGCCCCAGCCAGTCTACTTGCCCTGCAGAAGCAAAGGCAGTTAATTCCTGATATCTGGGCATATGCTCGGGGCTACAGATTAATGAAACGAATACCCGGGCCTATCATGGTTTTGGTGGGGATATGATTAATTCCATGCCACCAACGACAGCACGAAGTTGGTACAAATAAACACGCATCATACTGGAAGAGTGTTTTATTGGAAGCAGCACATTACACCATCACTTTGCATAACATTTGGTAGCAACTGATTGAATTATTGATTCCATGCCAGAGTTCTTCATGACATTTGCTAAAGTGATCGCTGGTGCTCTCTTTCTCATTCAAATTTGTCAAAATGTAATCCAAAGGATAAAACGTCATTCCAAAAGTGTACTGACAGTGCTATCGGCCATCAAAAAAGCCTGTTCACACCTACACTTAAATGCATACTTATTCCACCTAGGCTTAGCAAGAATAAATGTAATGGATATGACTGAAACACTCATTTCCATGAAATAAGAAATGAAAATAACAATTTTTGCCGAGATTAAACAGTCCACCTCATGGATGTAGAAATATGGATTGAGTGATCACATTTTCATGAAATACAAAATAAAAATGACAGCTTTCGTCGAGATTAAACTGTCAACCTCATGGATGTAGAAATATGGATTGAGTGAAGGCATGTCATAATTTGCAACATCAATAACCATGTCCGGGAATGATTAATTTCCAGCGACATCAACTGAATAAACAATTACGCGAATGAATTCCAAACAAAGCTACCGCATTCGTCTTCTGCCGACCGAATATCAAAACAAAAATCTTTTTGATCATGAGATTTGCATTTATCTTTCTTCTTCAACATGTCCCTCCATAGACCATCATTTAAACACATGTATAGTCTGTGGGGACAGACCCTGATTGGTATGTGCAAGTAAATGTATGTCTTGAAAGGAGCCTAGCATACATTGCTGGCAAGCTGAAATACCCAACACCATTCCAAGTAATAAAATAAGCAAGCACAAAGTTTTATCTATCAGGGAAAATCTCAAATTTGCAAAGACCTTTGTTTTTACACCCACGTTCTCATCTTGACTTAATGAAAAAAAATATATTGATAATAATTTTTTTTTATAGTATTCATTCACACTTTCCTTTGAAAGCAGAGCAGACGAGAAAGATCTATTTCATACACATTCAGTGAAACACCAAACTTTCCTTAAAGTGATTGGTTAACATTGGTTTGACTTTTAAAAAATCTGAGCTAGAAGGTCACACTTGTCACCTGTGTCTGTGATATGTTACAAAAATGAAGCCCAGAAAAAATTGCATTCAAAAATGATTATTTAGTGCTTCAAAAATTGACATATAATGTGACCGGAAACACCATCTTAATGTCAACCCATACACTTATGTGTACTATTTAGGCATCTATAAGACGCCTATTTACAAAATCAGGGTTTGCCTTGTAGTTTTAGCTTTTCATTCTCAATAATGGTTGTCTTCAAGGTTTATTAGTTCTAATACATGCACTTGTACACATGTTTCATCTTGGTTTGAGAATTTTTCAAATCTGCTGGTCACAAAGTTAAACAATACCTTTAAAACTGCCATAAACTTTTTAAATATAACTTTAATAAAGGTCAAAACAAATTAAATCGTTGACGACTCTAATACCGTCTTCACACTGGTTTTCAAATTTATCCCGGTGCTGTAGCAACACGGCGACAAAGCTATAAACCCATTCAAAAATGCATTTACAGGAGAAAAGTTACCCTGGGACTGTGCCGAAATAAATTGCATGTATCCCTGCAACAAGGGATTTTTATGACCTCCATATTAAACAAAACATGTGCAGGCTTGTGACCCCGTGAGTGATCTGACTTTGATACACCGGAAATACTTGAGGGCGGAGAATCGAACCCACGTCCTACAGATTGAAAGAAGAGAGTCATAACCACTAGACCACGACGCCTCCGCATTATATTAAACATATCACGAGCGGTTTATCCCGTTGTTGTAGCGGTGTGCCTTCACACTGAAAGAACACCGCAACAATTATTACTATGGCTTTTTGCCTAGTGATAGTATGTTGCTCAGTTATTGCAAGGCAAGGTTATTGCGGCCCCAAGTACCGGTAGGTTTATTGCGGGTCCGAGAATTCACACTGCAGGTAACACCGCTACTCTATTGGGACTGTCCCGGTACTGTAGCTGTGTTTGTAGCCAGTTTGATGACAGTATTAGAAAATCTGAGCTACAAGGACCCATTTGTCACCTCTGTCTATGATATGTTGTAAAAATGAAACCCAGGAAAAAAAACTGCACCAGAAGTGTCATAGAGCTTCAAAAAAAGTGACAGAAACACTGTCCCAAATTCATTCCACATACTTAACACCAAATGTGTTGCAAGTAACCTCCTGAGGAGATGAATTAAAAAATTTTCAGTCACATATTTGAGGGGTTTTTTTCTTCCTTTTTTATATCCTTATGGATATAGTACCTTGTCAAAAGTCTGTGCCTCTCGTTTAGGAGGAATCCCACTTTAGTATGTATAGTATAAAGGCCAGGGCCCCGTAACATTAAGGTTAGCAATCAATCGTACGCTTGATTTTTATGATTGATTGTAAATTGTAGTCTATGGAATCAACCGTAGAAAAATGTTTTACAATCATTGCTAAGTTTTTTGTTACAGGGTTTCTTTTCATAGTGGTTTTCCCCGCATTTCTACTAGGTGTGTCTATGATGAAGCTCATGACGTATGAGAATTTGTAATGAAAAGCTTGGAATTTTTGAATTTTTTCAAAGAAGCCTTTTGTAATCCTGAAACTGTGACTTTAAGTTTCCAATAACGAAAGCTCTAAATTGAATATGATGGATACCATCACAATCCGGCAATCGTGGAGTGAAGAATGTCATATCAATTTGCCCCCAACAGTGCTATGCATCAGCTGCTCCTCAACAACACTATGGTGTCCTAGGTGTCGGTTACACAAATCTTAGCATTGACCGCAAGGCTACTTTGACATAGTCATTATACAGAAAAATCTTAAATCGATCACTAGGCAATCAATCACAAAGTTTAGGGTCCAGTCTTACAAAGAGTTGCAATTGATTTAATCAATCACAACTATGGAATGCCTGAATTTTGTTTAAAAACAAGCTTGAAGATTTCAGAAAATGTCTCTGAATTTCAGGAAATTTGGTACTCGGGTTTGGGAATTTTATTTGAGCTGTGAAAACACGGGGAGGGAGGCACCGCGTGATTTGACAGGAACCTGAGATATCTAAGTATCTGTCAAGGTCCATCATGGACCATCTCTGTATAGGTAATGCGAGACCATAATGCATGTACAAGATGGAAGCTGAGGCCACAGTTTGGACAGTCCAGCGTCACGCTGTGATGTTCTATTAGTCTCAAGACCCTTGCCTAAGTAATACCGTGTTTACACAGTGACACGGCTCGGGGGTTTGACATGCGAGCCGTGCTCAACACGGCAATTTTATGCTGTGTAATCGCGATCAGGGTGATCCGCGAGCCGTGTCGAACACGGCTTTTTTGATCCGCCAAAATCGTAGGTTTCAACCCGCGAGCCGAGTCAGACTCGGCAATTTTTTTCGTGTGTAAACAGAAAGCCGTGTCGAACTCTCTTGACCAGGTAACTGCGCGCGCTTTCACTTTTGGCATTGTTGTTGTTCGCACGGACAAGATTCGATTCCGGCGGTGAATTTCCCGCGTTTAATTTGCGACGTCATAATTCTTCTTCCGTTCGAGATCCGCGAGCCGTGTTGAACTCGCCTTTTTATATGTACGTATAAACGCGATCTCTGATCCCTTCTTCGCAGTGTTCAACCCGGCTCGCGGATTCAACACCCGAGCCGAGTCAATGTGTAAACACGGTATATGTGACCTTTAATCCTTGATTCCTTAGTGTATCACACATCCATCTGTTCATGCTCCATTTTTCCCCCGCTTATGTATATCCATCCAAAGATAGATGCATCGTGGCTGATCCAGTGGGGGCACAAGAGGCGCATGCTGGCCCTCTGTGTAGTTTATGAGTCTCCCATAGAACATATGTAACTAAATTGAAAATTATTGTCCTCTGATTCCCCGCTTTTCCAAATTTGTTCATTGTGGCCACTCTTATTTCAGAATCTTGGATCCTGAGTGCATGTACATGTAAGTTTGTAGAGCAACCACATTTCTTATTAATGGCTCTAGCTCCTGCATCAATTTTCTCTTCCACTCAGTAACCTACCTATGTATACACACTTAATGCTCCATCCCTTACCTTTATATATATATCTTGCCTCTCCCTTTCTCTTGCCAGCTCCCCCTCCCCCCCCCATCCTTTCCTTTCCCCTCCCCCCCCCCTTTCTTTCCTCTTTCGCTATAACCCCACCTCTCTCCCCAACTCTTTCTCTCCCTTTCTCTACACACATCATCTCCATTCATCCTGTCTCTTATTCCTTTCATGCCAGGCCCTTTAGCAGACTGTATTGGCAATGGACAAACACACAGATGAGAAGGGGATGCACATAGCATAGAACCCCATGTTTGCCCAACCAAGCATCCTATTCCTTCCTCATCTTCCAATACCCATTTACACAATTGAAATTCATTTAGTCGCTATACCGTGGAACTAGCTGCAATACATGGATATTGCTTAGTTCAACGGTGAATATATCATTAAGTAATGTAGTCATGAAAAGTTGTGAAGAGAAATATACAGAAAAGTGGAGTCCATAAGTGTTCTGTTTTGGGCCCTGTTTTATACTGAACATATCACAAAACAATGGGCTTGAAATGAAATATCATACAGCAAGATGCATGATTGAGAAACATTTCTCATTAAAAGTGGAGTCCATTAGTGGTCTGTTTTAGGTTCTGTCTGATAATACTCCAAACATTTCATGAAACAATGTACTCGCAATGATATCTTAGGCAGCAAGATGCAGGTTTGCCTTTCCAAAAAATGGGAATTGAGCCCATCAGAAAATGCTAGAATGCAACACAAATGATAGCAAGCTGCCAGTGACCTTCCAACTTCTAGACTGTTTCCTTCATACCAAGTTCCTCTGCATGTCTTTGATGACCATGTTAAGATTTTGATAACCAGCCTTAAGCCATTCACACTACTGTGATTCTTTCCACTGCATCACTAAGAAACAAGTCAGGACGTTTTCCTCTGTCTGAAAAGGTTATGTTCCTCCTAGAGTAGCGTGCAGTATTACTGTAATAAGATACCGCAAGGAGGATCTATGCATACTAAAAGTGTGTTTTCACGTCTTGTCTCAGAATGCTATGTTTTCTTTCCATTCAGAATTGCGTGACCGCGGAAAAAGATGCTCTCCATCGTGCTGTTTGATATTTGATACAATCTATCAAGTCCTTATACCCACACACTACTTTTCATGTGCTGTTGGTTACAAGAACCAAGGAAGATGCATTTTGCAACACGATATCTCTCATGCCACTTTGATATAAAAGACACTGCCATCATCTATTTTCTTTAAATGAGTTAAAAGCAATATCTACAAGAGGAAAAGTTAAATGAAAACAAAAGATATGGTAACATTAGTGTCCGAAAAGTTTTAAACCGTCAAGTTTCATCCCAGGTTAGAGATAACAAATTCTCATGCTTCAAATTGTTTTTACACATTTTGTGCCAAAATTGACAGGCCTAAATTATCATAGCATACTTGTCATGGTGGGACCCTGAAGTTAAATGGCCCGCTCACCCATACATGTAGCATAATGAAGTAAATTCTACCCTTTTCTAGCTCTTACATGGCAAGAATGGGAAGACAGAGTCCTATTGTTTGAAGTCTTTGGCATGACTCAGTTTAGATTTGAACCTACGACATGTTCATGAGGTAGATGCTCAAACGTGCTAACAGTATTGAGCCCAGTGCCAAATGAAACCTGGGGGGTGTTTCACAAAGATTTAAGCATGACTTAAGTCGCACTTAAATGCCGAAGCGTACATGATATGCAACGCGCGATCTTATTGATAGATACGCATTAGTGCGCGTCCTCATGACACGATCTGACCAATGCGGTCAAGCCTTTCATACCGTACGCAACTCGGTATTTAAGTGCGACTCTAAGTCATACTTAAAGGGGAATCCAGCCTTGGCCATAAAATGTTGTGTTGGGAAAGAGAAAAATAGATTTAACAGAATGGTGAAAGTTTGAAAGAAATCGGACAAGCAATAAGAAAGTTATAGCTGCTTTAAAATTGAGATCACTAATACTATGTAGATTTCAAATTGGCAACTGGGTAAGTAAATTATGACAAGGGGCAAGGACAACTTTCCCATAGGCCATGTACTTTATTATCAGGGATTTGTGGTTTTCTCCTAAGTACCAATTCCCCTGGGGAAGTAATCTAAATATAACCCAGGTAGTATGTTGTTTTATGTCCTCATGAAAGAAAAATTCAATTTGAAATAAAACTTTGGGACAAAATGACATTTTAGCCATAATATGTATTGGAGTACATGGAAGAGTAGTCCTTGCCTTACATCACTATGACATCACATGTGCGGCCAATTTGAAGTCTCCATGGGTATAGTGATTACCAATATTTACAACTTTTAAAAATTCATAACTTTCTTGTTGTTTGTCCAATATTGTTCAAACTTTCACCTATCAACTTGTCTGACATTTCTTTTCCTTATAAAAACAAGTTTTTATTTGGGTTGGATTCCCCTTTAAATCTTTGTGAAACACCCCCCTGGTAGTCACTCTACAAAGCCTATGGGGATTACAGAACTCTGTTATCGACAGGTTATTAACCCATTGCCAACTGGAACTTGGTAGTTTATACATGAAGCCTGTGGCAAGTTCTCAACAGGTTAATGACTCAAGAAGGTAACCTTGAGAACAAAACACCTGTACACTTGGTATTTTCTAAAAAAAAGCGAGCAGGTACTACATACTCCGGGTGGCTTCTCAAGTTTATTCACCTACCCAAGAACATGAAACTGTTAATCCTCTAAGACAAGCACTTATTGGCTTCTGAAGTCATCAAGATGTCATGGGCGATCATTTTACTTATCAAGGTTCAAAGAAGGAAAAACAAGAGGTTGAAGAACGCCAGACAAGGTGGCAGATAACGGGCGAATCGTGAAGAATGAGGAAACCAAGAGCGGGAGAGAAACCGAATGTCTTGACGATCGTGGGCAAGAGTATTCATGACATGCCTGTGAATTACAGGGGGGGAAATGAACACCGTCGATTGATTTTGGAGTCTGGGCCACGCTTGGAAGAGGGTAGACTTGATAAGGGGAGACAGAGAGAGAGAGCAGGGGGGGAAACAAGTTTGGAGGTAAAGGGCGGAGGCTAAGCGTGCTCGGGATAAGGAACTGTGACTGGAGGGAATATTGGTGCGTGGAATTTCATCTCGTTGCCGGGAAAGACAGCCGATATGATGGAATGACAGAGGGCTGGGATGAGATGCGGTGGTGCGCGGCAATGTGATGAAATGTTTAATGATCACCATCGCATCAGACAATCACAAAAGTATGTTCTGGTAGAAAACAAAAAGAAAGTGTTCTCTGATTGAGGATTGGTCTTCTGGAGAAATGAGCGTGGGCGCGGCTGGAGAAGACAAGGGACAAAATCAATGAGAGAAAAATGCGAGGTAATTTATGAATCAATGAAAATCAATCAAGGGTTTTCTATCGCATGCGTGGCTGAATGGATGTCTATTGATTGAGACAGTTATGTGCAATCTCATCCAGCGATGGGTTAGAACAATTTATCACACATCATAAAACACTTTCATCAAACTTAAGTCTTCATATTGATACATAATACACATTACTCATATCAGTGTGAAAGTAAAAAAAGGCTTTATCTCTAATTGCTAGCCGAGTAGTAGATCAAGATTATGCACAAAATATTTAAATGGTAATTGATCCCTTTGAATAAAGTACCAAACAGTACGAGCAATTATCAGGATATTTTTCACGATCTTTTTTTAGGGACTTGATAGGGATAGGATTATGGCTTACATTATCTATATCATTACTTCTTGAATTTGTATCATAGTGATTGATTGATTGATTGATCGATCGATCAATCGATCAATTGTGACCTCTGAAGTTTTACCAGGAACTCCCTGGTTGTTTGTACGATTACAATTCATCTTCCCTGTATACCAATAAATGTGGAACAGTGTCAGCATTTTCCATTCCAACACTTGCTTGAAGTCACATCTACTGCACACCAACTACTCTAGCAAGAAGTTGCGGTCCATGTGGGTGATCAATAATTAATGAAGCCTGTTAATTAAGTCCATGGAAATAAAGCGTTGATTGATTAGATTCTAGCTATACTGGCCACCTGCCTAGCAAATGATTAATTGACTAACCAGCTTTGGAAGGTAACACTATCTTTAATGGCTTCTCTTATTCAGGAATGATAACAGTAATATCATTATGAACATAATGACAATGATCCCCATGAAAAAATAAAACCTGGGATAGATACGATTTCATTTACACAAAAATTTCTAAAAAATCATCTTCAAATCAACAAGCAATACAAGCCACCCAATTAGATGTAGAACATCTGAATATCCAGTGGCAGTTTGTCATACAAAAAAAAACTGCAATGAATCTTGATCAATTAATAGAAAACAACAACTAATGATAGACCGGAATTAATAGACGGTGGCTGCTTTGCATCCGCTATAAAAAAGCAGTCTACTTCAGATGCATTCCTTTTTGTTTTTAGCATAACAGTAGGCGGTTTCAGACCGCCTCGAAGTTCGCCAGTTCCAGGTATTCTCTGATCGGGAAATTTACCCCGATCAGAAAATACCAGGTATTTTGGTAATGTGAAAGCAAACTACGCGTAATCTCCCCGAAAGAAAATACCCGCTAAATAGTAGGTACTTGGCGAAATTACGAGAACTTTCGCGGGGATTTTTCCAAGGTCGCAGGTATTTTGGCGATGTGAAAGCAAATTACGGGAACTTTTAGCCCAGCATGTCGTTGGGCGCGGCGGCGTGGGTGGCTGCTGGGCTAGTGAATTTGAATTTCGCGCCTTGCCTGCTTATCAGACCATACTGCGCATGCTCGTAACTTCGGGAACTTATCCCGAAGGGTACGTCGCGGGGCGGTGTGAATGCAGGAATAATTAATGGGTATTTTTTAGCCAAAAAAAGTTCTTGTAATTTAACGGGGATTCTTGTGATCGAGGCGGTTTGAAACCACCTAGTGAAGACTAAGAGCTGCAGACTCCGCCTGGGATAGGCTAGTATGCTATTGCCTGCAGTATGAATGTAAAGACAACACTGTAAAAAAGTAAAAACTGCGGTGTTAAAACTGACACCAATTGGTGTTAATAGAGGACCACACCCTGAGGTGTTAAAATTACACCCTACAAATTAAACGTAACACCAGAGAGTGTAAATGTAACAACAAAAGGTGTTGTAATTACACCTATAGGTGTAAAACTAACACCACCAATTTAACACCGGTGTAAAATAACTGGTGTGGTCCTCTATGTACACCAGTTAACACCACAGTTTTTGCTGTGTAACACTACGATCTTGGGCCTGTTGTATAAAACTTTTTACCTGAGAAAACTCAGGTTGTTTTTACCAGAGTTTTTGCCCTGTGTTTAAGTCAATGGCAGAAATCAGACTAACCTTAGTTTTCAGTATTTACCAGAGTTTTCTCAGGTAAAAAGTTTCATGCAACAGATCCAAGGGATCTGTTGCATGAAACTTTTTACCTGAGAAAACTCTGAAGTGCCAAACGACACACAGAATAGCAGTGTTTCTGAATCGACCAAATAAGTACCGAATTCTGTGATTCCCATAGGCTTTGTACAACTATCACCTAATTCCAGTAGGGAATGGGTTAACCTGTTGATTACTGGGTTCTGTGATTCCTGGATATGCTTTGTACAATGATCACTCCGCTCCATGAGGCAATGGATTAACCCGTTGACTACTGGGTTCTGTGATTCCTGGATATGCTTTGTACAATGATCACTCCGCTCCATGAGGCAATGGATTAACCCGTTGACTACTGGGTTCTGTCGTTCTCATAGGCTCTGTACGTCATCATAAGGTTCCAGTAGGCAATGGCTCGAGCCTACCGTATATAATATATTCTGAATAGCGACCATTGGCTATGGCAAGAATCCTTGTTCAAATAAAATATGTATGAAAAGTCGCTACTAGGTTTTGTTACTCTCACAAATCCAGATGGATAAAAACACCTGCTTAGCTACATGTAGCGGCTTGTATAAATTCTCAAACAGTATCACCACCAAGTTCAGCCTTCCCCATTCAGCCAACCAAAATTCATCATTTGATTGCATAAAATATATTGTTAATTTTCTTTGGTATATAAAAGTTTCAAAAACTATTGTGAGCTGTAAAGCATACTGTTCTGTACTGGAGCAAGTTTAATACGTCACTTCATTCTGAACTTGCTACAAAAAAATCAAGTTCCATACATTCACCTTATCAAGAATGATGTACAGCAAAAAAAATTTGTATGCCATTAAAAAGATTTTTTTATTTTCTGTCTTTTGTTTTTCAAAAAGATAAATCAATTAGTTTATAATTGTTGGCTAAATATGGTAATACTATAAAACCATACACAAGTTTGAGTACACAACCATACACAAGCTTGAGTATATACAATATCATGAGTATATAGGCCTGATCAGTGAGCTACTAAATCTCATCAAAATCAGGATTCTATATTGTTTCTTTGAACAACTTTGCCAACCAGTTCCTCAGACTATAACACAAAGTTCTTTACACACTCTTTTAACACAATGTAATCGCAGGGTATAATAAATATGAACACCCTTATAACTAAATACAAGATGCCCTTTAACACAGAGTTTTTTGTCTGTCTGACATATCTTCATGGCTGTATATGGTGTAAATGACCCCACTGATAAGACTACTCAGTCGAAGCTATCTACTACTCATAGGATAAGATATGCACCTCTAGCTATGTATTAAGTCAGATAATAGAAAACAGTTGCATTCAAATTATGGAAGGAGTTAACCACCGAATGAATTGTACAGCATTGGAGTTTATCCTCTGCCCCCCCCCCAAAAAAAAAAAACGAATGACCATCATTAATTAAGAGTGTCTCAAAAGAAACGAAAGCAACCTGATGCAGAGATTCACCAGTTGGTATACCGAGGCTTCAATAGACCTAGCTAGCTGCTGACTTTTCAATGAGCTAACACTGAATTATTCATGGGCTAACACCGAACAAAGATGTCCATCCTGCAACAAAGATGACCTAATCCCCGATCCTGATACCGCTCGAAGGGGAATCTCGAACCCCAAATTATTCCGACCTGGAGGGTTTTACTCCGATCCATATTGCTTCCTACACTTGACCCGTATCACCAGATGACGTGGCATCCCGCTTCAGATCGACCCTGTCAACGTCAGGGCTTCATCATCAACTGCTTTACTACTGGGAGAATGATGCGGTGCATAGAAGTTTGCAGGCACCCCTCCCCTGCCCCCTCCCCTATTTGCCATAAGAGGAAGCACAGTAGTGTTTGGATTTCCTACCAATCCAACCTTGTAACTGAAACAACGTTGAGACCTTTAGAATAGTGTGAATAGTTTATGACATTACTGAAGGTGCCTTTGAATGTTTTTCCACAGATAAACAGTACAATACAATCGCTGTCCATCATCATCAAAGTGGTCTGACAGATCCAGACTACCAGGAACAATTTAGGATTATGAATTAGGTTTATAAAAGAAGGGGGCAGGCAATGGAACTTGTGCTAGACATAGATCTGTCAAAATTCAATGGATACTCACAGAGCCAGTTAGGGTCTGCACTTGCAGACTAGATGGGGTGGGGTGACTGTGATGGAAATAGTAAAGTGTTGAAGAAAGAAAACATTTTTCCTTCATTTGCTGCTTTTGCATCCAAAATAAATTGAATTAAAGGTCCCTTAAATAAAAAAGATCTCTTTAACATCATACAAGTACTGAACAACTTGTACAATAACAAAGAAATATGATATCTACCTTCAGTTAATCATGTTATTACTCAAATATAATGCCATGAAATTAAGATTCAGGCAAAGATTATAATACACTCAATCTAAAAAAAAAAAAAACTCTTCCAGAAGTCTCACATTCAATCACCATGCTCAAGCAAGTCACTTTTTTACCCAAGGGTCAAGAATCACTTTAGAATCCAATTTTCGCCGTACAAGTGGCTTCATATTAATACCTGCCTACAGGTATATAGTTACATATCCTCTTGTACTTTTCACAAGGAGAATTGGTCAGTGGTCATTCAATGGTCAGTGGAGAGCAGTCAGCTGGGTCAGAGTAGTCAGTCAAAATTACTTTCTTCTTTCATCAAGCTATTTGATAATGGATGTAAGGGTTTTTTTTCTATATGATTTGGGTTCACCTATTATACCATGATTATTGTGTAGCTTAAGGGGCATTTGGTATGAAGTCAGCCTTCCATAGTGTCTGAAAAAATATGAGTGAAAGGAATAAATTCAAAAGGAGAAAAGGGGAAGTAGAATAAGCAGACTGGAGCTGGTGAAGGAGGAACATGTGTAGGATGAGAGGAGATAAAAGAAGATGAAAAAAGAAGAAAAAGAGAAGTAGAATTAGGCGCTATTCATAGGAGGGGAAAGAGAAGTAGGAGTAGTGGGAGGGGGAAATGATGTGGTTCAGATGATGAAGAACAATAACAAAAACAAAAAACGATGAAAATGAAGAATAATAGGAAGGAGAAGAAGAATAAGTCGATGTATAGACTAGTACAACAGTTTTTTGTGTGTGTTTCTTTTATACAAGATAATTCAAGCTTAAGATAAAGCGCTAATCGGCTGTACATGGTATGCAACACCAAATCCAAAAGCAAGCAGGCAACATATGTGATTAACCCTCTTTCCAGCACCTTTTACACATTTATAGATGATTGCAATAAATTGCAAGGCACCATTTTTAATATATTCACTTTATCTTCTCAGTATATTTGCAAACCTTCCATACTGTATCAGCAGGGAATGGAGACTCCCTGATAAAAGTATTTCTACATATACTTTATATCCAACAAATTATGTCACAATATATGGAATCCCCTTCTCCAAAAACCCGACATGGGACACATACAGTATGTCTATTTGTCAATGCTATGATTGATAGCTACTGTATGTATTACACATGGACATATTAAAAATACACTGCTCCACGGGGCAGTTTCTGTTTGTAAGTTAAGAGTGACTTTAGAACAACTGGTAATCCTTTCTTGTGGTAAATGATATTCACCATTAAATGTTCATTGGTGATTATTTAGCACATAAGAAAGGTTTACTAGTTGTTCTAAAATCATTCTCAATGTCGCTCTTAACTTACAAACAGCTTTATGGAACTCCCACCGGGTAAGAAAATTATATCTACTGTTTTTACTTTCAGTGAACGGAGAGTAAGCTGTCCTTTAATATCATGACACCCTTGTATTCCACATGCATTAAAGAAATATGATTCTGTTGATGACCAACATATCTGAGTCTCGTCTTGCAGAGAGATCCGAAGCACGCTCAAATTGAGACTGATCTCGATTTCAATCTCTACATAATTAAAAATCAATCTCGTCTGAAATGACTTTTATTATAATCTGTTAAAACTCTTTGTTGACAAGAATCAATGCTCCCCCAAAGCTATCAGAGCATGCAGGGCCCCCTAAACATATAGCTGATCTTTCTGTGATTGATTGCATTGATGAATAAGTATAATCAATCATAAAAATTATCCTCACAGTCAATCATTAAAGCTTTGTGTTACACGTCCCAGATGAACTGTATATTCCTGTAGAATATATTCTCCAATGAAGGAGCCAGCCACTCCCATTACAAGGCGGAGTCTGTGGACACACCATGCTTGTACATGTACATGGACTTTCAAAATTGACCTTGAACTAGTATCATCCTTCCATATAAGGCCCTATCTCAACGTACCCCAAACAATATTTTCTGTGATTTACCCAACCTAAATCATCCCTCAAATTATCTATTTGCATGATAGGTTGAAATATATACCCCTTTAATGTATCCGCAGATGAAAAGTATGTACCTTTTTTTCTCTATTTGGCAACTTTTAAGCCTTTTCTCTGTGAGCAGCACTTGTCATACATTGCCTAGTCGCATGGTGTCCACCATGTAAAGGTAGCCCCCCCCCCCATATTTTCCATATCATGTATAGGCCTACATATCAAAATGTCATATTGTTTATAGGCCTAGGTTATATGTTGTCAATACCATTAATCCATTATCTTGTTTCTATTACTGTCCATATATCCCACCTATTTGCGCAAAACTAACTTATCAGTCATAAAGATGTTGACTTTGGGCTCTGAAAATACCAGCTACGTCTACGACCATTCCTGGAGATGCACTTCTGCTGAAGAGAGGCAATACTGCTGAATTATTCAAGAAGAATGTTAACAATGTTATTAATTCATTGATTTTGAATGCGCCTACAGCATTCTGCAGAGTGGATTTGACATGATAAATGCTATGGTTATTTCACTCATTTGTGATTTCAGAAGGCTAGGCTATACAACCGATGCACTCGCCACCATATTGGTGTCACACGGACACCCACCGTCAAGTCCGCTGATGTTGTCACTTTACTACTTACCGAGCTTCTGAATCTGTTCAATCTGATGTTCTTGATACCGCGACAATCGTAGCCGGTTGTCCATGCTTTCTTCCATCAAACGTCTGTCTGTTATCTATTCACCGGTTCACAACACCACTTCTTCAATAACAATAAATAGTCAATATATACATCTACAAAAACTGTCTAATCGGCTCAGGCTTGGGCAGTCCTTTGCGTGTTATTTCCTCAGATTTTGCCCTGATTTTTTTTTCCCCGGCCCTGCGATGTCTCAAGAAGCGACAAGCCTGCCTGTATGTACGCTGTGCCTGTCTTTTGCTTTTTCTCTATTGAGTCTATTGGATGCCTGCCTCCACCGTGGCTTGCATAGGAGGAGATGAATAGGCAATGCGATGCATTAAAGAGATGCAAGTGCGTTCTCCTCACAGTGTATTCCAAGTGCATCAGTGTGTGTGTGTGTGAAAAGAGACATGTAGCTCAGACCGGTACTGAATGTGTGTATGGGGAGAGCGAGTGTGTGTGTGCATCTATGCATGAAGGAAGATGCTCCTAGCCTGCCTGTACATGAGGACACCTCTCTCGCCGATGATGCGATGCGATGCAGCATGCACCAAGTGCCGGTATATGGGTCCATACATGTACGGATGCAAAACACACACACAAGGAGAGACAGCCTCCTCCTCTGTGGTCGTATGCTCGGCAGTGAACATGGACCGACTATGATTACTGAATTTCATTTCATGGCCAGTTCGTGTGTGGGGAGAGTAGATTTAGATGATGACGACAGAGTCTTAATCCAGCGTTGCTCTCGGGGAGGGACGGGATAAAATCAGACTGGTTTCAGACTGATATGCATGTATTTGGGGATTGAGGTTAACTTCTACTGAGGTCGGTAGCTCGAACGGCCAATAGAGAGTTTTTACTTGAATTTATTTGTTAACGTTAACTGTTCATGGTTCATCCTCAAGACTCATTTTCATATTGAATTTGGTATAAAATATAAATCAATTACACTAGATTAAATGTTAAAAAATATCTCGTATAAAAATACCTTGTTAAAACTACCTTGCTCATATCATCTTGTTAAAAATATCTTGTATTTTTAATGGTTTAGGGAAAATATATAGATACAAATCTATCTACATACATGTATATTCCATTTCGGCTCTTGATTTTTTTTAATTGTACGTTGAAGATCAAAGTTAATTCATAGTATTTATTGAGTTGAATGACTTGACAACAATTGAACAAATAAGGAAATCATAGAAATTGGATTTCAAATTTTTTGCATGATATCTTAAAACTGATATCAAAGCATAGGTTCCCCTCAATCTTCATACATTATTTCATTTAAAAAAAGAAGAGATTCCTTATGAAATTGAAATGGACATAAATTTCATATCATGAAATATATAACTGGAAGTGTGTGATGTTGTCGTTGACTCAATCCTTTTCATATTATACAATGCATTATAATTGGCATGTTTATCTCTAACTCCAAGGAGTAAAAGAAAAATTCAGATTGGCCATGAACAGTGACCAGTCATATCAGATTAAGATTTAAACCTTGTTTATTTGAATATAAAGCTAAAAGTTTGAATTTTAATTATTTGAGATTTAAAATGTAATCCTAAGATTAGAAATAAACCCAATTTTTGGCTGGTCAATATTCTTTTTTTTTTGTTGAAGCAGGTGTTTCTGTTTCTGTTACAAATTATCAAAATGCAGTGGCAAGCTATCGTTCATAAGCAAATCCCTTGAAAGAATAGCAGCCAATCTTGCTTTATTTCAAATCCTTGAAATGTTATATCATGAACCATAATTATTGTCAAGGTTTGCAACCATCATATCATTTGCTAATTATAATTGCTGGATGCATGATTGGGAGAGCAGATCACTTTCTCTGTAAGATGTGCAATGGCCTCAATTACATCACACTATTTAAAGTTTTACACTGATACATCAATACTCTCCCTCGTTCTTGCAAATTAACATGTGGTTCAAAAATCTTTCACAAATGTTTCCTCGAAAAATATTTGAAAGATGTGTTATTCTGTCTGCTCAGGGATTATGCAGTCAGTGACATTTCAGATCATTAGTCCTGCTAAGCATGTAATACTTTTGATATTTGTGGCTACATTTACCCCCAAAATAGATTAAGACATTTCTGTGAATATCAAATGGCAAGTGGTGAGGATAAAAAAAACTTTGCTAAATTGGAGGAAGCATTGATAAGGTCGTTTTGATGAAAGCTTTTCATTTCATCACCATAAAGCATCTAAATAAATAATAAAATAAATGCAACAATAATAATTATAATAGTCATTAATTTAAACAAGAATTGCATCAAGAAGGAGGAGGTAGAGGAGAAGAAGAGAAAGAAGAAGAATAGGAAGAAGAGGGAAAAAAAGAAGAGGAAGAAAAAGAAGAAGAAGAGGAAGAGGAAGAGAAAGAAAAAGAAGAAGAAGAGGAAGAGAAAGAAGAAGAGGAAGAAGAAGAAAAAGAAGAAGAAGAGGAAGAGAAAGAAGAAGAGGAAGAAGAAGAAGAAGAAAAAGAAAAAGAAGAAGAAGAAGAGAAAGAAGAGGAAGAAGAAGAAGAAGAGGAAGAAAGGGAAGGAGAGGAAGAAGGAGAAGAGAAAGAGGAAGAATAATATGCAACATTTATGAAGTGCTTAATACAAAGTTTCTGAGCACTGTATATTATTACCCAATACCTATCAATATCGTTACCTTTTCAACTGAAGCAGACCTTTACTATAAATATCTTGCCTGCTGACATTTAAAATTCTCTCACTACTGCCCAGAATAAGAAAATAAGCTTTGTGGTTTTTTTTTCTTGGTTGTGAGAAATTTGGGGGTCCATGTCCCAATCTCGATCCCCAATATCGTCGCTGAATCCACAAAGTGGCACAACGTTCCAAAATCACGTGAAAAGTCAATTTTTAGTTTATTTCAGTTTTAGTATTCTCTAGTCATGGTCTATTATTTCACCGAAATTTAGAACCCAATTCTCTCTAATTAATGAGATAAAGTGAAAAAGCGACACAAGCCTTAAAATCCTTTGTAAAAGAATCTACGAAGTTGCGCACAGGTGCACGCCGTTTCTACGCACAAAACGACACTTGCGTTTGAATCACTGCTACGTCAAGATTTGATGTTCATTCAATACATTTTTAACATGGAATGCAGCAGTAGATACCTGGCTCTTGGTATGTGCATTCTTCATTCTGTAAAACTTCACAATGATATAGCAATGGGTAGTTGAAAATGTGGAAATCTTTATTCGTGTTTATCACGAATAGTGATTACGCGCATCAACGATAGTGTGTGCCACTTCGCGGATTCTTTGACATCGCTGAATCCACGAAGTGGCACAACATCCCAAAATCACGTGAAAAGTACATTTTGAGTATCTTTCTGTTTTAGTATTCAATTTCAAGTATCTTTCAGCTTTAGTATGCCTTGGCTATGGTCTATCATTTCACCAAAATTTTAGAACCAAATTCTCTGTAATTAATGAGATAATTAAAGTGAAAAAAACAACACTAGCCTTAAAATCCGTTGTAAAATAATCCACGAAATGGCACCCACGTGCGCACCGTTTCTACACACGCAGAAGTCATATTTTCCACAGAACGACACATGTCATGCTTGTGTTTGAATCACTGCTATGTCAAGATTTGATGTTCATTCGATAAAATTTTTACATGGGAAGCAGGAGTAAATACCTGGCTAGTGGTATGTGCATTCTTTATTCTGTTAAACTTCACAATCCTATAGCAACTGGCAATTGAAAATGTAAAAAATTTTAATCGCGTTTTTATCTTGAAAAGTGATTTCGCGCATCAACCGTCGCGTGTGCCACTTCGTGGATTCGGCGACGATATCTACCCCAGTACTCCTTCACACTCTACACTGCAAAAACTCCGATGTTGATTTAACACCAGCCCGGAATCTATATCCACACCAGAGAAGTGTTAAACAACAACACCAGTTTAATTTTGGTCTAACACCAGAGGTGTTTATACAACACCAATTAGTATTAAAACAGCATTGGTTTGATTCCAAACTGGTGTTGTTTCAATACTTCTCTGGTGTGGACATATATAGATTCCGGGCTGGTGTTAAATCAATACCAGAGTTTTCTTAGTGTACACACCCATGACCCGCAAATGAGTTGCTTATTTCCACCTATGAAGTGTTCAGATGTTGCATTTATATTCACTTAAAATTGTTCAGATATGCTATTCATAGTCACTTAAGTGTTCAGATGTGGCATTTATATTCGCCAAATTAAACTGTCAAGGGCTCCACAAAAAAACACAAAGCTTAGCAATGATCATAGAACATTTTTCTACGACTGATTCCATTGACTACAATGTACAATCGTGAGAATCGTGATCGTGAAAATATTTTGCTAGACTTTGTGTTACGGGACCCAGATGTGGCACACGACCCCCTGATTACGAGGCAAGAGTCAGAACCACTACACCATAACACTTTGACTATCAAAAGAGATAGAAGAGGAAGATAGGCAAAATAGATAAAGAAAATGTTGCTGTCATGTTTGAGGCTATTAATATTCTAAGGCTTCTAATAATCTCCCTACTATTAAGAAGAGAAAGACATAAATCATGATGTAATGACCATTCTTCTAAATGCCACACCAACCATTATGCTGCCTATGTCATTTGCAAGAGACCCAGAGAGCTTGGAGCCAAGAATACCACTTTATCAAGATAATACTTTTATAGTCTACTTAATGTCTAATGACAAGTTCAGAAAACCATAGATATGTCAACAGCACATAATAATGTTAAGGTTAAAAAAGCAACCACCTTTTTTCAGAGATGAATACCGGTACACTGAATGTAAAATGACGATATAGATAGATAGATAGATAGGATAGATTAGACAGATAGATAGATAGATAGATAGATAGATAGATTAGATAGATAGAAAAAACGAATGAATGAATGAAATAACTAAATACATAAAAATAAACAACAAACACTTATTAATGCATTATGAAAATAACAGCATGCAACTTTAGGATGGGATAGAATCAAAAGAATGATTATTTGAGCTTGCACTCATCAAGGAAATACCAGCATAATTACATTTGTTAGAGGTTTGCACAAATAGCAACTCCTCCTAACACCGTTCTCAAACAGAGAGATACTTAAAAAGATATGGAAAGAAATCTACATCTAATGAAGATAACCTCAGCATCCTGGCGCTCAGTTACTGATCTATGTGTCAATGCTGGCACTATGTAGCTACAGTCACACCAAAGAAACCGAATCCAGACCGATCAACTCTATTACATTATATCAAATGGCATATCATCGGTCGGTTTAGAGTCGGGCCCATGGTGTGACAATGGTATCTGTTACTGCTAATGAGACCTTACCAAAAGACCACAGTCACACCTTCAAGACCGAATCCAGGCCGATTGACTCTACTACGCTATATCAAATGGCATATCACTGGTCGGTTTAGAGTCGGGTCCGTTGAAGTGACAGTGGCATCTGTTACCGCTCATGAGACCTTACCACTTTTATTAGAGGTAAATACTGAGAGATGAATTTGGAGCCGATGATGTTGGCTAACCTAATGGGCCTAACGACCTAGTAGCGCGCAAAGAGGGGGTGTCTCCAGGTGCTGTGGAGGGGAAGGGTTGTGATGGGCTAAGCAGACTTGGCGGCCTTACTTGTGAAAAATCTCAACTCTTTTCGAGCCTAAAATCGTAAATTTGGGGGGGAGAATACAAAAATTATCATTCTTACACATTTCAAAACTCCTACATTTAGGGGAAAGTCTTATTTTGTGTCACTTTTCCCTTACGAATCCTAATAAATCAAATAAAATCTTACTACTTGGCAGACCTGGCTTAGTATGGAGATGAAGTGATTCACAGCTCAAAACCAACAGGAAGAAGGCGTTTGATACACATGTAGGAACGAAAATACTATGACAAACAAATAGGAATGGAACAAAACATAGGAGGGGTTTGATATTGATAAGGTCATTATTAATTAAAGACAGTGAAATTCTTGAAGAGGGAAGAGTGAATATAGATAAGACAAAAAATGGAAGAACAGAAAAGTTATGGGTGGATGAGTATTAAAGAGATTCTTCAGAAGGAAAAGGCAATAGTGTGAATAGTGAATTAAGAATATTATAAAGAAATGAAAAAAGGGATGAATGGTTATTACATAGATGGATGAGAATTTGGGGGTTAAGAAGTATTCTTAAACAAAAGCTTTTTCTTCCTCTTTATTCTTAACATTTATTGTCCTCCTATCAAATTTGATGATTAGGACCTCCTTACCTGAAGCACAAAATGTTAAAATGGAATTCCACGTGTTCAGGGAGGAATGAAACTTCATTTCACATGACAATGACGAGAAAATAAAAATATTTCATATTTCATATAATAAAATAAAAAAGAAATAGTGAGTGAGTGATGTCATCAACTCTCTCATTTGGATGTAACTGGCTTGTTCATATAACTATTTTGTTGAAAATAAGCGAAATTTTGAAATGCCATAACTTTCTTATTTTACATCCGATTTTCATGAAATTTTCAGTGTTATGCTTGTTGAATTTTTCTCTTTTTATTCAAATCAAGTTTTTGTTGGGGTGGACTTGTCCTTTAAGACAAGAAAATAGGGTGAGTAAAAAAATCAGAATGAAAAGAGTGATAATATAATAATAATATATAATGATAATAATAATAATAGGCATTTATATAGCGCTATCTATCTAGAAATATTCTATTCCGAGGCGCGCTGTTATCATTATTATTACCCCGGCTTTAGCTCGAGCTGCCTTTCAGCGCTCATGAATTCAAGGAATCAATCCTGCCTGGTACCCATTCACCTCACCAGGGTCGAGTGCAGCACAATGTGGAAAAATTTCTTGCTGAAGGAAATTACGTTATGGCTGGGATTCGAACCCACAACCCTCTGTTTCAAAGTCAGAAGACTTATCCACTGGGCAACAATGATATTAAAATTGTAACTATTTTAACCATACAATACAGATTTGGTAATTTATTTCTGGCAGTAGAAATCCTCTTTCTCAGATAAACAGGTGATAGAGATTAAACAAGAGCTAGATGGCTCATGGATAAGAAAAAAGAGGTTCCAAAGTTTGCACTAAGTTTTTGTAAAATCAAAAAAAAAAAAACTTGGTCATTTTGTAATATTCAAGACTTTCAATCATTTTGCGGTGATGCTACACAATTTAAAAGAGTCATCTAACCAGAACTAATGACAACCCGGATTTGAATCATGACTACGCAATCGGTGTGAACTTTACAAGGATCAGAGTAAAATAAAATGTTGACTTCCTGCATTAAAAAGTGTTTATACTTCTGTGTGATTTAAATGTTATTAAAATAGTCCAAATGTTTCACATTATGGAAATCTTTACTAAAGCTTTTGACAGGCTTAAAAGGTCAGGATATTGGAAAAAATAAATTTAAAAGAGCAAGTAAATCATCACGTGTAGGTCAATGAGGGGGAGGAATATAAGAATCAAGTCACAAATTTACAGAAAAAAAACTGAAAACAAATTGAAAATGAAATGATAATAGTTCAAGAAAGTGAGGTCTTAGATCAAGAGGAAGATAACATGTTAGTCTTGATAAATCAGTACTAGCACACAATACAAATACAAAATATTAAGAGTGGATTTTTACACTAAAAATTTCTCTAAATTTCACATTATTGTTGATGATAGAATATCAAATTATGGTTAGTAATAATGGTCATGATCAGGTTCAAAGTCTGATATAAATCAGCAAAAGGGATATCATTTCATTAAAAGGTGCACAGCAAAAACTGTGGTGTTAACTGGTGTACATAGAGGACCACACCAGTTATTTTACACCGGTGTTAAATTGGTGGTGTTAGTTTTACACCTATAGGTGTTATTACAACACCTATGGTTGTTACATTTACACTCTTTGGTGTTATGTTCAATCTCTAGGGTGTTATTTTAACACCTCAGGGTGTGGTCCTCTATTAACACCAATTGGTGTCAGTTTTACACCACAGTTTTTACAGTGTGCAAACGAGACAAGAAGAAACTAGTATATGTCATAAGGGTAAGCAACAAGTGGAATAGCAACCAAATATGTATTTTACCAAAATACTGACAAAAATCTTGAAATCAGTTGAATGTCAAATCAGCATCATGTTTATAACATCTCCCCAAAATACAAGTAGCTTCTGGTTTATCAGCTTCAGTGCCATCTCTTTCGAAAAATTTACCATTCAATTTAATCATTGTATTTTAAAGTAATAGTAGTTTATGATATCAATAGATTTATAGATTGCAGAAACTATTAATCATAGTAAGCGATATGGGAGACTCGGGGAACAAAACCTTTGGAACAATTAGGCTTGTTTCGAAACAGGAAAATCAAAGAAACTGGTCAACGAATGTTTTAAGAAAAATCAGACAAATCGCACGATCAGAATGAGAAAGTTATTGCAATCACTAATACTATGGAGATTCTCCAATTGGCAATGCGACAAGGATGTGTGATGTCACATGTGAACAACTTTCCCTTTGATGGACTATAAAATACCCCCAAAATGTCTCTTTTTGCTTTTTCTTATGGTGATATGCAAACTCTTTATCCATGATGTATTCTTTAAAATCAGAATTACATGCCCTCCTATAGAAAGAACACATGATCTACTGATAGATGTGATAAAAGAGGCAGTTTAAGTGCAATATTTACTACAGTAATGGTGAGAGTGAGGATCTCCATAGCATTAGTGATCGCAATATTCAAATGCTCATAACTTTCTCATTATTATTCCGATCATTCTCAAACTTCATTGGTACGTTTCTTTGATTTTTCTGTTTTCACACTAGCTATCTCGTTCCAAAGGTTTCATTCTCCTTTAAACAGATGAGATCACCAAAAGTAACCTTCAAATTGGATGTGTCCATGTTTGCTAATACCAGTAATGTTGCATTGGCAATGCTGGAGGTTGTAAAATATGAGCTGATCCTCATTTCCAAACGCATCTTTTTTTTTTGCATTTACTTTTACGACCAAGAATGGGGTACAATGAACACTTCTGATCTGTACATAAAAAAATTCCTTGTTCTGTAAATTTCTTGGAAGGGGGAGGGGTGCCCCCCCCCCTCCCAGGATAGAACATATTTTTTTCATTGACAAGGCTCTATAAATGCCTAGCTGACCATAATTTTTTAATACAATAATTTTTTAATATAATAATTGTTTGTTTGTTTTTATAATTCATTTTCACAGTTTGATCACATGATCAAAGTAGGCCTAGAGTTTCTCTTCACCTAAGAATATACTCCCTCTGAACAGTCTGAACTTGCAATTTAACAGACCTATTTGTTCAGAACCTAGTTCTTTAAATCCCAATTTATCTTCCTGTTAACATTAATTGTCAGTCCCATATATCTACTCTCCTGTATGTGCTTCTGGACAGGATTGTGTAATTTACCGGTTTCAAACAACCCATTAATGTATTAGCACCCCACTTCACGTATTTTAGGTAAATCAATGAATCAGAACAATTTATCAGCTAAAAATGGGCTTTTTAGAAAAAGTGACACTTTGAATAAGAACAAATCAGAAAAAGAGGATTATTTAAAACTTGATTGCTTCCATTCTGGGTGAATAAATGCTAATCGGAGCGTGAATCAGAATATGAATGAATAAACCAATTGTATAAAGAATTGAACACACTTTAACATCCATGTGATATCTGCTCCATTTCTATAAAGGCATGAAAATTAGAGACATAATGTAGCATATAAGGTTTTTGTTTGAAATTCCCCAAATAACGTGAGAAAAATGTTGAATTTTTAAAAGTTTTATGTTCTTTAACATCAAATTCGGCAGCACTTACATGTACGTATGCCACATATACATGTACAAAATATTTTTTTCACAGTAATAATTCCTCATACACAATCATATTTTCTGTGAAAAAAATAGATCAAGTCATCGTGAAAACATTTTCACACTAATTCATGGAGTTTAACACACAATATATTAACAGGGAAGCCAAACAATAAATGACTGTGTCTTTGAGAATTTTTGTCAAACCTGCCTTCACCAATACTTTGTCACAAGGTTTCAATCTCATTTTAACTTAATTGACATCAGGGCAAACTTCCTCCCCCCCCCTTCCCCATCTAAAAACTCAATTTTGACACTTCTACAAATAATGCCATGTCATGGTAGACACTAGAGTCCAAACCCAATGGCCTGTATTCTAAAGTCAGGTTTAACTTAGACCGTGGCCGAACTCTGTGCTAAAATTATGGGAAGCCAAAGGTGTCAAATTTTTATTAAGTTGTATGTTTCTTATCTTTACTGTGCTCTTTCCTGATTCACCAATGGTGAAGACAATTATCTATTTATACTTCCTAGACAATTATGAATGATTTGAGAGCCAAATGAGCTAAAATATGATATCTCTACTGTTAGTGACATGTATCAATTGGCTTTCCATAGTTAAACCACAACTTTAAACCTGGGTTTAAGTTAAACCTGACTTCAGAATATGGGCCAATGTGTACATGTACATGTACATCAAATAAGCAGCCACACTACATGGATGAGTGAACCTACGTTAATATCAATAAATGCAATTTAAGAGTTAATCTTGTCCCTCATCTCGGCATGATACAAGGGACCAATCCCTTTGGAGTAAATTGTATGTCCTTATAAATTAATTTTATCTTCTTCTGGAGTGAACTGTGCATCTCTCTGGACACTTTCACTCCAAAAAAGAGGTGAAATCCAATCCAAAAACATGCGAATCTCACTCGAAAATGAGTGACTTCATCTCACTTTGAGAAGAGTGCAATCAGGGAGACTGGATGAATAGCTCCTTTGCATTTAGATAGTAGTCTTCTACTATATCAGACACTGCATTATACACGTATAGCAAAAACTGATGATGTACCTGCAGACTAACAACACCCCCCCCTTCTTGCCCCATCCAATCCCTTCTCTCCTCCAGACAGCTCCTCCCTATTAATCTAGACAATCTTCATATTGACAGAACGAGGATGAATCCTCTGATCTAGACGCTACAAGGACTATTACTTGCACTTAAAGAGAGTGACTGGTTGCGCTATTCCCATTAGATATCACAGACTTCAAGGCCTGCTTGTTATGACTTAAGTTCAGTAATAATGCTTGTCTCTTCCATAATGATCCTTAGAAAGAGCAAAAAAATATGAAATAATAGAAGAGCAAATTAATGACTTTTTCAGGTCAGATATGCAATCTAATTTTTCATGGTAAAAACCAGAAATTGTGTATTAAATTATTTTTTTACAGAAAAACAGTCGGTCTAAAAGCAGAGAAATACCGCAAGATTTTAACATGACATCTTTTATTCACTGGAGCATATTCCTTACAAAAATAAGATTTCGAAAACAGATTGATGAAAAAGTAATGCTATATCCATAAATTCACATTTTAAGCAGTGAATACTCATGATAATCTCTATAAAAAGAAATAATTATGCCCCTCTGTAGTCTCATATTATAAGTGTAATGTTTTTTATAGCTATCATGGGACTAACATAGGAGGGGTACATGAAGGAAAAAGGGTAACAGAAAAGGTGTCATGCAGACTAACGATATCAACTGTAGTACAGTATACCAAAATCACTTAGTGAGGCTGGTTTGATTGACAGAAAACAGAGGTCAGTTTCATAAAACTTGTTACAATAACAAATTTACAAAACAGCTATAAGCTACTGAATCCTTCAATCCGATTGGCTGTTAGTAAATTTGTTATGGAAAATCTTGCATTTGATATTGTAACAAGTTTCATGAAACAGGACCGGGGTGTATTTAATATAAAACTGTATAAACTACTTGGGGCTACATAAAAGAGCAATTCCATGCTAGAAAAATCAGCCATTTTTCACAACATTTTTCAACCTGCTGTCCAAACGAACAAGGAACTTCAATTTGTTTTGTGGTAATATCAGAGTACTACCGGGTAGACATGCAAAAAACTGACAACCAACAAAAATATTTTGTCCATAGGTGAATTAGAGCTTAAAATGTTGCGTGTCGCACGGGACATTTCTGCATCCTGTACGACACACGACAATTTCACCTATAATTTATCCATAATCAATGTTTTTGTGTTGGTAATTAGTTTTTCGCATGACTTCCCACTATAGATTTATCATCAACAAAAAAAGAACATTTTATTACCGAAGCATTCTGCTAGGAAACTAGAAATCGTTGTTCAAATGTCCCGTACGACACGTATGGAATTGCCCAAAAGTGAAATTTCCACTACATTGACAAACTGATATGTACATGCATATCTACATGTAGTAGGATCCATGATCTATTAAACTGGCCCCTTATATAACTTTGAAAGCTGTTTAACTTATTGAAATTTTATACACTGATTCTGATCTAGTCTGAACAGGTCAAAGGAGTAATATTCAATATCAGCATTAGCTGAAGTAGGGTAGGGTTAACTGGATATTTGATTTATTACATGGTTTCCCTGAATAGCTCCTAAGAGAAGAACTATGAAATATTAATAGTGCAAATTTTAGATATCCTTCCAAACACCCAATTTCATCCATTCAGTTGATAAACATCCAAGCTGCACTTGAATATCTAAAATGAATTATCACTATTCACACAGAGGAAATATAGCAAATATAACATTATGAAAGCTTTAGAATGCATTTTTTTATAAAAAAATGGCATGCTTTAAGGAACACTGAATTTTATTATCAGTTATATTAGTTTTTTGTTAGAGTCTATAGGCAGCTCACGAATAAGGACAAAGTTTTGATCAATATAATCATTATACTATCTACATGAAGAGAGCTAAAGTGTGACAAAAATGTATATTTTTGAAATATATAAAACACAGAATATAAAAAAAAACATGTGTGCTACAAACTTTGAATGTAACACAAATGAAAAGCACTACAGTAATACATATCAATCTTGGAAAGTCATGTTGTTTTGCAGGCTAACTGGAACAGAATGTGGACGAAATTCATGAAAACAAACAATATAACCTACATTAGTAAAATAAACAATGCTTAAGAACCGTAGCAATGGTTTCATTATCAAAAAGAATATAGAATCAAAATTAACTTACTTTGTTTTCAATAGAATGAGACAAGATTTACTGTACACACATTTTCATATCAGAGGCATCTGTCCATCATAACCTGTGATATAAATTGGATAATACAATAAAAACATATATATTGGTTAAAAATATGACTGAATTGTATTGAGTGTTAACAAGCAGAAGGCCTATCATTTAGAAAGCATTCACTAAAAACAATGATTTAGAGGAAATGAAATGCTTTTAGATTTCTTAATTTTCTGCAAAAACAATAAATCTATAGATATGCATTAAGATGTTTCATTTTCCTTTAGAGGAGGAGACAGTAGTAAAAGTGAGAATAAAGATTTTATTGTTTTCAGAATATTAAAGTGTTATAATTTAATGCGAAAATCACAAAATGGTTCAGAAGTGAGTTATGTCCTTTTGCTATGGCAAACCTCGATGAGATATCGTAAAGGTTATATGTATATGTACGTAAAATGGAATATTTTCAGAATCTGAAAGTGTTTTCATTTTAATACC